>NC_090070.1:7643786-7748786 GCF_038355195.1 Osmerus mordax | reverse complement strand
ATACGTTTTCAGAAAGAACTGCATCCTTTGTTCCAAATTGTTCTATACGGCCGACTTGCTTTTTGAGTGTACACCAAAAATATGGCTTTCTTAAATTCCTATAACAGTTATTGGTCTGGTTTTGTTATTAAATACAATGTGCCATTCCAGATCTGAAGTCATCGTGTATTCAGACCATAAGGGGAAAACAAGACAAGCCTAGAGCAGGCAGCCTTTTCAAATTAACAGCCTCGGTCCTCTCGGCCAAAAGCCACAAATTACCCCCCTTCAGCAGCAGAGAATTAGGAACAATTTTGTGTTTGCTATAAAAAAGAACAGGGCAACGGGGAGGGGAGAAAACACATCTTACACACCACGGGACCACCAACGCCGGGGCCTGCAGGAACTGTACCCACCGTCAGGCTGGGTGGCATGCAGCACAGGGTACAGACTGGCAGGGAGTGGGGAGGGGGAGGGGGGGAAAGAGGGGGAATGAGCTGTGAGAGTGAAAGGGAGGAAAGATGTGGTTTAACAAACAGGGGGGGGGGGGTGATTGGAAGAGTTCCTGGCGGGAAAAGAGGGAAATGGGTATTGAGAGATCGATCGGAACCAAATGCACCACGCGCTCACGCACGCTCGCACGCACACGCTCACACTCGCGATCAAAAAGAAACAGTATGTCAGGTTTATATTATGGCCCAAGTAGACATGGTGTGTTCCCTAACTGCTCGGCTCTGATTTATTTTAGTGGTACGATCCGTCTCCCCTCTAAGGAGTATTTTGGCTGTGTTATTTGTTGACCTGGAAACTGTGGTTCCTCTGTGATGCATGGTATGGGTAAACACACACTCATGGACACACACACATGGACACACACAAACTGACATACACACAGACACACAAGTGGACATCCACAAAGTGACTTACACACTCGGACACACATATATAAATGAACTCATGAATAAACACACTCTCTATCTGACCGAATCACACACACACACACACCTTGAGATGTGCTGGATGAGTTAAGGGGTGACTGAGGGTAAAGTCATGACATCATGTCTTTGGCCCTCTGGTTTGGCCTCATGGTGCAATGCTAAACATAGCTGAAGAAAATAAACCAATCATCTCCCTTTTCTGCTCTTGTTGTGGTGTTATTTGTGGCTCTTCTTAATCTAAAGCATTTGGACGTTCACACTTTTCTGAGGATTAGGAATCGGGAGAAGAAAATCTTTCCCACCTGCAAACTTTCTTGGCTTCGCGTCCACTTTTATTTGGGGGGGGCTTCATATTTGTCTTTTTGAAACGTCCCTCCATCTTGCTTTCTTCCTTGTACTGGACTCAAATCCTTTGCTTTCTCTGGCACCTTCATGCATCTCCTTCATCAGAGATCTCCTGCAAACTCTCTCTCTCTCTCTCTCTCTCTCTCTCTCTCTCTCTCTCTCTCTCTCTCTCTCTCTCTCTTGCAGTCTTTCTCTGTGTCTCTCTCTCTTTCCTTGTTCACACTCTCTGGACGCGTGGCTGAAGTATGAGCTCATGGTCCTTCTGGGTGGCTCTCCTGTTATATGTCACTGTCATCTGCAGCCCTGACAGGGGGAGGGGCACCCCCCCTGTCCAAATACACAGGGAACGTCACGATACCCGACCAGCACGTAAACACACATAAACCGTCAAACCCATGGGGCTCTGAGACTGAGATTCAGGGTTCACGGCTTTAATGGCCCACACGGGTGACACACGGGCAGGTTAACCCGGGAGGGAGCGCGGGTGCGCGCGTGTGTGTGTGCGTGTGTGCGGTGTAATTGAATAAAACCTAAATATGACTGAGTGTGCCAGGAAAAGCAAACTGCTCAAAGGGAGCAGGAGGTGCAAGGCAGCCATGAACGTGTGTTGGTTCTGTGTCATCCATCCATGCTCTCGGCATGCAGCGCCTACAGGCTGGGGAACCACTTCGACATCAGCCGCCATCGTCAACATTGCTTTCTCTTGAATTGTGTTTTTCAACTATATGATGGTGTACTGTAAGTTCAGTTGTATCGATTCGAGTAATGGAGGATTTTTGTTGTGGGGATGTTTGCAAAATGTTTTGAAAAAGTTGGAAACGTTGAATTCGTTGGATTGTTAAAATGGTTTCGCCCGTATGGGCTAGTTGGTTATATTGTAGGTCCATTTTATGGTTGTCAAGTATAACATGATTTGATGGGAATTCGAGGTGGCAGTGTCAGTCCCAATGGACACGCACACATGCGTACACTCAAACACACACACTCTCAATCTCACATGCACACACACATTTGTGTTTTATTTTTCCTAAAATGCACCAATTTGAAAGTATACACAACACCCTTTGATGTAGCCTACAGTATCCATTACATTTGGAATCCCATAAGTGAGTAATGTTAGACTGTCTTTGCTTCAATAGCTTTATAAGCAAAGTAGGGTGGGCTACTTTGCAGTTCAAGACATAACAAAAAGAATTGTGCAAAGGATCTAGAAACATCAAAACAGGAATCATTCTCATTATGCTCAATAATATTTGATGTCCGGGCTACATATGCATTTGATCATATTGTAACGGCATTGCAGATCAGAAAATGCCACGGTCATCTGCTACTTATTTGGGGGTACAAGGATTGGCAATATAGCCATTTATGAAGGTCTGTTTTGACTGAGGAAAACCTCCTTTGTAACACATGTGAGGGCACCCACACACAGAGAGATAGTGTGTTGTTAGAGTGTAAGTGAGTGATTGATAGTGTGAGCGAGGGAGAATGTACGTGCACATGTGCGATCTTATGTATACTGTACGTGGCCTCTTTCAAAAAACGTTGCAGCGGTAATCAATCAAATGTCGACACGGGGAGTGAAATAAAATAAACTTTATGATGGCGTCACATTCTGACGATTTTCTATGTGCGAGGTGAGGTGAAGGTGTTTCAGTCAAAGAAAAGAGAAATTAATACAGTAAATTGAAGTATGACAGTTTAATACAGCATGTTTTTTCCCTGCTTTCAAAGTGCCTCTTCATTTCCTCTGTAAGTGCATATAAATGTGTTGCTGATAATGAGTAAATTGTAGGCTAAATAGACCACTAAAAAGCTTACTTGATTACAAAAGTCATAAAACCACAAATAGTGCAATTGAACATCAATAGGCCTACTCATGTAATTGCTCAAACAGGAGCAATGCTAATCTGCAAAATAGTAACTTTTTATTCTGACATTTGAATGTTCTTTCAGTAAGATATTATTTGCAAAGGATTCAAATAAACTCATATTAAGCACATCAAAACTCTTAATTAGAAAATAAAGCAGAGTTCGTCGCAAGACGCATGGACACAGGCCTTTTAAATGTCCGTATTCCATCAATGCCGTTTTTGATAGTTTTAGTTAATGCTGGCACCTTAAATTACTTTTACAAATTTAAAATAAATGTTTATTCAAAACACAAATATACCAGAAACAAATCAGAATTATTGTGAAACTAAAGAGGCAGTAGTCTAGAGAAGTCCACTTTATCCACGGTCAATAGTTGGAATATTATTTACCAGGCTGCTGCAAGAGTTTGTTTGAAAAGCTAGAAGTGGTGAAAGGACGTAATTTGTGGTACTCCAAATTCAGGTTCAGGGGATGCGGGGGTTCCATGGAATGAAGCGAGGCTGGAGACAGAAACGGGGAACTGGGAAGCGAAGTCGGAGGCATCGTGAAGCAGTGCGCCTTATACAAACTGTCAAAGGTTAAAGTCTGAGATGAAAGGAACGTCTTTTGGCCAGCATCCGTCCTGGAAAACAGTGATGACAGAGCAGGCAAGATGCTGCTTACCGGAGGTATGCTAGGGGTAGGAGCCGAGTAATTTTTTAATTCAAGGTGGTGGTACTGGTCCACACTGGGTGCTTGGAAACATGGTCCTAGTCCATGCGCTCTGTAGAATGGGAAACTGGGCATCGCGCTGGGGAAAAGCGCGGTGTCCTTTATCATTCCAAATCGGAAATGCTGACGCTTGAAGCGCTTTCTCCGCCGTAGAAAGCTCCCGTTTTCGAACATGTCGGATGACATTGGGTCTAGAGTCCAGTAGTTTCCCTTACCAGGGTTTCCGGGCTCCCGAGGCATTTTGACAAAGCAGTCGTTGAGGGACAGGTTATGGCGAATGGAGTTTTGCCACGCCGGGAACTTTTCTCGGTAATAGGAAAAACGGTGACTGATAAAATCGCATATCTCGCTGAGCGTAAGGCGCTTTTTCGGACTTTGAAGGATTGCCATGGTGATAAGAGCAATGTAGGAGTATGGGGGCTTGACACAAGCCGCATTTCGTCCTGTTCCTGACAAACACTTGAGGTGAGAGCTTCCACTGGCTTCCACGTCCTCACCAGTTTGTATTTGAGAAGGGAGCTCAGAGCGTTGCTCCAAATCGGGCACCAGTGCGTAATCCTGATTTTGTGCATCTTTTCGACCGTCTCCCTCCACGTCGATTTCGGGCTCCATTAGATCTCTGTCCAAAGTCATAATCTTCCAATGGGTCCGGTGCCACCTGCACCAAGCAAGGGGCAAGATGAGTGCCTGAGGTCCTACACGCGCAGATGCCCGCACACGACGCGCTGCCTTTTCGCTTTTCATTCACAAAAAAAGAAAACACAGCTGCTCCAAGAATGCCTTTTCACCCTCCTTCATTCATCCCCTCCTTCTTGCAAAATAGCCTACCCCCCTAAGACTAAAACAAACATCACTGTCATGAAAGATGTACATATTCATGTATGATAATCACAGTTTTAAAGTTGGGGTTTATTTTGAACCCTGGAGCGCCTGACAAAAGACGCGCTGTAGGCTACACGAGCCTTCCTTAATTAATTAATGAATTAATGTAATTTTCCGATTCGTCCATTTGCTTCAACGTCGCAGTTAAGAGTTACGCACGAGCAAAAAGAATACGACAACTTTAATTGTGTTATAAATTATGGCAGTCAATCCTACTATCAGCCTAGTCATGTTATTTTATAATATATTTACATAAAGTAGCCTAATAAGCTATAGGCCTATATACACCATCCATTAACTAAGTATCATTTGGGCTAGGCTTACATAGAAATACCCAAAATTATCAATAAGGAAATCGGAGTAAGGAATAAAAAATAGAAAACGTTTTTTAAAAGAAATCTGCACTCATCCAGAAAGAATCAATAAAGGAAATTCAAGGTTAATTCATACAGTTAAAATAGAGGCGTATGGCATTCATTTACACTTAGATTGTGCTGAATATTTTTAGTAGACCAGTGATTCCAATAGCCACATTTCAAGAGCTTGCTGTCATACATTTGGTATGTATTTGGCATAAGGGTGGCCTTGCAGAGCGATATAGTTGGAAACTATCATTTCGAAAAGGATTTCGCAGTTCTCAGTTTAAAAACGGTTACATCCGATGGGATTATCATTTCAGACGCACCGGTGGAACGCACTGAATCCAGCTAAACTGGAATTCTTCAGCTTCAAAACTGTTTAATTTAAACATGCATGTTATGTTGTGTAGGATTTTGTAAAACATTTTGTGACACACACACAATCCTATCAAATAAAGACGAAAACAAATCAGATAAGATGATTTAATAAGAGTTTTATAAATCCTTACTCCACCACTGTTCTTTTTGTTTTTACCTCCAGACATAGACCAGCTAAATTATCGCTATTTTGAGGTATAGTTTCAGACAGAAAATAATAACAAGAACTGCCCCAACACATCATTCAGAAAAGGAGGAAAAACAGCACAAATATAAAAGACAACAAATACAAAGTAATATATAACTTAATTCAACTTGAAATCTTTACTTGAAAGTTTACATTTCTAACTTAAACAACTAGATACCAACATTAATTTAACTTGTATCTAACAGCTGGACAGTATGTCATTTAAGGCAATGCTGTTACATAGTTCTGTGTAAGTTCTGTGTATGACTGGCAGTTTATTGTTAGAAGTTCTGTCCAGAATGAACACCCCAGCTTCTTGCCTGTAGAGTATAAGAACCTTATGGAAAAGAGTTCCATAGAAAGAAAAAAAACGTTGCCAGTATTGTCTTTTATATTTGTATTTTATAGTTAGAATTTTAGGACATTTTTGTTGTTTATTCATTTATGTGTAGACCCAGAGCAAGATATATGATAAGTGCTAATAAATAAGACAATTTAGTGCAGAGTTCGAGTATTTTTCAGAGGTAGTACGTGTGTATTTATGCTACAGCACAGTGCATAGTGTGTTATCTACAACCAACAGTGCGACTTGGAGGGCAGCTCACAGGAAGTGACGTGACAGGCTAACATGACTCCAAAGGGGACCGACCAAAGAGCCGCAGAGCCTGTCGGCATGGCCACGTACCACAAGGGGAGGGGCTAGCTTATTACCGAGTGCCCGCAGTCGTCCACGATAGCGCCATCGGGCGTGGCGTCTCGTTTTTCCCATCGAGCGCGTCGTCGGTTGGGCTACCAGGCCGGGTGCTTGCGGTGGGACGAGGCCAGCCGGAGGAGGTCACCACACTTGAAGCAGCGCGTGTTGGAGTGGCCCTCTTTCCTGGGGATGTGCCAGCACTGTGTGCAACGCACTCTGTACTTCTTATACCTGGCAAGGTGGACATGGCAGCGAGGGCAAAAAACAGCGGCGGCATATTTATTCCTCGTTTAGGAGAGGAAATGATCACGTGTTATGGCTTGTAATGTCAGCGGTGAGGTCGCTGTTCCAAACCACAACAATTCACAAGATGGAAGTAGAACTTTTTTTTTTTTCAGCCGGCCCACCTTATTCCACAAGCGTTACACAAGGGGGTCCCATCCTCGGCGTCTCTCCACAAGGGGGTCTTCTTGGTGCGGCAGGAAGCACACATCTTGTTCTCTGATTGGAGGAGAGGAGGGTTTAATCAGCGTTTTCAGACATTGTTCTGAAGGCCTCACCTTATCCTTTGTTGACATAGTCATCCTTCAAGTCTCCTGAATATGGGCGGTGTATATATACACACTACTGTGCTGTTACCCAAACGAACATACAATTACATGTTTCAATGCCCCCCCCCTTTCGCTCTCTTCCCACCTCTCTCGCCCTCCCGTCTTTTTTTCTCCTCTCTCTCAACCCCTTTTACAGCAGCCGTTTGTTGCTCATTAAAGTGTTAACGGTGTTTACCCAGCAGTTTCCCCAAAATAACCCTCTGAAAAAAAGGAACAAAAAAAAATCCACCATCAAATATATTCCACCTGTCCCATGGGTCAAGGCCGCTGCTGTTTTGTGCTGCTGTGCTGCCCTCTTCTGGGAGAGGAGAGGTACTCACTGTGGAGGCTGGTGGAAGGATCGCTCTCCTCGTCAGAACTGCTGGTCCTCAAGGAGCTCTGGGACGACCTTGACCTGACTCTCGACTTCCGGACGCTTTTGGAGAGCTCGTCACTGGGAAAGAATGCAGTAGCGTAAACTAGGACAGTGGGATAACCAGTAGGATACGTGGCCTTTTTTTTTATATGCAGAAAGAAACAAGAGTTGTTGTGTGACGATGCACTGTTGTGCTGTGTGACACCAAGATTAAAACGCCAATTTTATTGATTACCAATTACTTTATTGATTATCAAATACCAACACTAACAGGTTCATATTGTGTCTCCCAATTTTGGCTATGACTTTGGATTCACAAAAAATGTTTACACCGTCTCTTGTGAGGAGAATAGCTTCGTGTGTAAAGTTATGTCGTGGCCCTACCTGTATTTGGAGGTTATCAGAAGCCGACACTGCTCCTTGCTGTCGTCCACCTCGGTGTGTATCCGAAAGGTCACGCCCTGAACGCCCCCGCCGCGCACGTCAACGCTGCGGGTAGGACAGGTCTGTTTCCTGGGGGTCTTGGTCCTCCACTGGGTCACAGACGAGGCAGACCGCTCGAGGGTTGGGCCCTCCTGCTTGGAGCCTTCTTTGGCCTCCGGTTCTGAGGCGGCTGGACGGCCATTTTGGCTCAATGCCGAGTCTTCGGCTCGCCCGGTTTCACCGCTCAATATGAGCGATAGGGCTTGCGAGGAGCTCTGGGGCTGATTCACGCCGTCCTGGGGCTCAAAGGTGACGCAGAGGTTGGAGTCGAAGTCCAGTGTCAATGCTGAGCTCGATGCCAGGTACGCCATCGTGGTTGCCGAGGGTCGTGCTGGATACAGGTGTTCTTCTTCGGCTGACCAACACGGCAGCTGTTGATGCTGTGGTACAGGGATATCATCGGGTGCAGGTGAACCATGCTGGAGTGCTAAAACACTTCCAGAGCAAGGCTCCTTTAATATGTCTTTCTCAACCGAGGCATCCTTCTCCTCCTCCTCCTCCTCCTCTTCCTTTTTGGCGCCGAGGCTTACGCGCGCCCATGCATCTCCGAAACCGGAACTGCCCACATCTCCACATGTGACACTGACGAATGCCTGCGATGGAACAGACTGGTCTGTTATCGAGTTCTTGGGTGAACACCGCTGCTCCTTAGCCTCCGCTCTGCTGCTCATGCCACTTTCCTTCATCTCACCCATCTGGTCGCTGGACCTGATACAGGCGGCTCCCTCTCTCGCCGTGTCAAAAGGATAGACAAGGCCTACACCGGTGCTCACGCGTCCCAGATTGGACCCTAGGGCTGCCACGTAGGAAGTAGAAAACGCGGGGCCTAAGCTTGGGTCGTCTTCCTCTCGGTCGCTCGAATGGAGGAGCCTCTCGCACTGGAGGTTGATGAGACTCATGACCTCCCAGGGACTGCTGCACCGAGCGCTGGACTGAGAGGACTCAGAGCAGGTGGATGTGCATGGAGAGTCATTCTCCCGCTGGTTCTGGTTGCACTTAAGGAAGGAAATGGCTTGAAGAGGGGGCTTATGGGAAACTGAGTTATGCTTAGGTTCTCCGCCGGGTCTAGTTAAAGACCTGGAGTCAAAGCAGCTGTCGGGGGCAGGGCGGGCTAGCATGGTAGCCTCCTGGAGGAGGTAGAGGATGGTGGACTGGGTCACCTTGTTGGTGGACTGGGTCACCTGGTTGGTGGACTGGGTCACCTGGTTGGTAGACTGGGTCACCTGGTTGGGGTTCTGGGGTTCTGGGTCCTCCGTTGTACTGGCTGCTTGAGGTCTGATGGATGGTAGCTCTGCTCCTAAGCTCATGTTTATGTGTCTGTCCCAAAGAAAGAGAAATAAATTATGAAAGTGTGCTGTATCCTTGATTGTAAATGGTACCAATAGATGTTTTATTTAAATATGTAACTGTGTAATATGTAAGTTGTAACCCATCAGACTAAAAAAGTGCCTTGTCTTTGAGGTATTTCAACCCTTACAGCTGGTATTGGTAGACACCCCCCCCCCACACACACACACACACACACACACACACCAACAATTATGAAAATAGTATCGTGAAAATAGTGAAGAACATCAAAAGACAGCCATAAAATAGAACTCACAGCGGTCGTGTTGAAATGTATAAATATTTTTCCTCAGTCACAATGTAATAACTTGAATCCAGAAATGTCTTGGCAGCTCTGATGGCTTGTCTCGAGCTAGCGCCAAGCTTCAACAGATGCTCGCGCTACTCAGGCTGGGGCCATCAGATTTGACCTTCTTTCGTGCGTGGCGTGATGACAATTTTAACCAGAATTACAAACTCACAACGATAATACAGTACGTCAACCTAAATCGATCTTTTCAGGCACAACTGCAACGATGAACTGGCATGGGGATTTAACTTTACGTCAACATGGTCGGAATGATCGCCCGTCTAGATCATTTGGAACGTAATGAGCAGTAGGAAAGATGATCCTCTTCACTAATGGATCACATTATTGCGATTTATAGCAGTGAGGCTTACCTGTGGTTTCTTCATTCAGTGAATGTATTCTTCCGTGCTCAATTCATGTCACGTTTTGACAATTGTTTTGGGCCTACAGGAAACATAGGACAACATAACTACAGGTGCTTTTGATGTCATTAATTAGTCTGAGTAAGCGTTTGGAACAGATAAAAGTTCTGACTGAAATACATTCTTGTTTCTTAAGGCTCACTTTGCCCGTGAGGGTCACCTGTCGAAGGTCTTGGTATTTACAATTCGTCAACGTATATATGGATCACACCATACTGTTGTATGTACCAAACGTGTGTAGTTAGTGCTATTGATCATTTGTCTTGAGACAATTACACAGCATATTGTTAGTGCAGTTTTTTTTTGTCGCAGTTTGCAGTCGTTGTCAAGATGGAAACTAACATTGTTTTCCCCGTGTTTTACATCCTCTTTAGCCCCATGATAGAAAACATGCGTGGGACACAATTATTTTCAAAACGAGTTTTAATGCTCATCAAATGATTTTCCAATGAAACATATAATGCATACATTTGTGCGCTTGTGACACTTACAGTACAGGTGCAGACTAGTTATTGGTAAAAACGTTCCAAGATCTCATGGATTCATCTGCTGAACCAGCAGTCCATTCTATGTCACTTTCTTTCCTAGCACGCCTGATTCAGATGAGATAATTAGCCTATTTGTGGAATCAAGCAAGCTAGTGAGAAGTGACAATAATTGGCTACTGCAAATTAAGGGGTGGACTGGCTTCACGAAAGAAAAAAAACCTTGGAGGTTGAAAAATGGATGAATACAGCTCTGACTGGTAGCTTTTTTTTACAACTCGGGAAGTTGAATGTTAAGGCAAAAACATGATCAAGATTGATGTGGGCAAGACATGTAAAATAACTTGTCAGAGAAACAACACCGAAGGTTCCTCTGTCAGTTTATTCAACAATATTTGATGAGAGATCAACTCTTTTAGCTCCAATCTATACTAATGTTCCTTCAGCAGCTCAAACTCAAAGCATACCACTTGTAGTATGGGTTAAGGTTAATGGTTGCAGATGGCTTTATGGCGGAAGGGGATAATCTGTGTCAATATGAAAATAATAGAAACCTTGACAAGTCACTTCCCTCACCCTCGCAAACCTCTCACATGAGCAAACTAGGAACAAATATGAATGGAAGCTGTGTGTTGGTACTACTGCGACAAGTGAGTATTGATAGGTTACCACGTGACCATCCATACTATTTGGAGGCTTTTGTTCAGAAAATAATTGACCTTTTGTAAATAAGTTGTAACATGGAATGTTCCATTCAAGGACACACTGTGGCCCTACCAAATAAATGCTTCTTGAATTGATGCAATAACATAATATCAAATGACTATTATACATTGAGGACCTATCCAAGAACGACAGTGTGTGTGACTGAATAGTTTGAGTTGACGTATCAATCCTGGCCCGAGAATGACAGTTACATAAACACTGAAAACCAGTCAATATTTTCCCCATATAGCAGCTGCTAACCATGGACACCCAACTGGACAATGGACATCATGAATGTGAGCCCAATGACTCCACACTTCAGATTTGTTTTAGTGATTCTCTGATCTAGGCCTTTGCATAGGTCTGTTATGTTGTCTGGCATGCGGTCCTGTCGTTGGTAAACTAGGAGTTTCTTTAGAGGTCCACTAGAGGGAGATGCTATAAGTGCTTCTCTATCCCAGCCGGGCAACCCTCCATCCCTGGCCACCCACGGGCCGCAAAGTACACCCAAGATGGCCGACTGCACCCCCCTCCCTCTTCCTTTTCCCTCCAGCAGAAGACGGCGGCCGTGGTCGGGAGATCCCTCCCTTGGTCCTCAGTGTGGTTTGGGAACGTGGCCGTCCACATAGAAGTTTCTGGTGACCTTGGGCAGGGTGAGCTCGATGCCTTCCAGCTCTTGGGTGAGGACGATCTGGCATCCCAGACGAGAGTTCTCCTGGAGCAGGGGAGCCATGTCGAGCATGTCATCCTCGCTGGGAGGGAGGAGAAGACCAGAGGATGAGCTCCAGCGACCAAGTGTTGTAAGATACTGTGTTGTATTTGGATGACTACTCCATCAGATTGAAATGGAGAAAGATCCCCATTTTCAGGTGTGTGGTATTTTGATGACTGTTTGGTTAGCAAAGTGTGCTGTGTCATGCGATCAGGCCATACCTTTCCTCAGGCTCCGGTAGCTTGTCACAGTGGTCTCCACTCACATAGACGTGACACGTTGAACAAGCTAGAGATGCCTCACAAGCACCTAACACAGAGACAAGAACCAAGACATAATGATCATTTTAGGGAGATGTATTTGGGGTTGAATTTAAATGTAAATTTTTGGGATTAGTTTCCTGGCTGTGTGTGTATCGCATGTCTGTTTCTGTCTCTACTAAATGTATGTTTCTATAATTACAGGTTGTTAATGAAGACGCCTTGGTCTCAAAGTTTTTTTTGTATATTTGAAGTCCTGAAATTAAATGATTTCTGGGTTGAAGTTTATGGAAAGATGATTATATCTTCTGTCTTCTCACCTTCCAGTTCTATACCATGCTTGTGAGCCAGGTAAAGGACATTGTCCCCAACCTTCGCCTTCACTGGAATCCTCTGTCCAGACCGGTCTATATACACCACGTTGACCCTGAAGAACAGATAACAGTTAGTTGGGGTGAAGGGTCCACAAAGTAAGGTGGGGTTAACTTACTTTTTAACTGTTTAAATTACCGTGAATTTAGACAGTTCTGAAGTGAATTAACGTATTCCTACTGAAGGTTGTGGGTAAAAAATAGCATATGCTGAATTGTAAAATGTCGCCTATAGGCTATCTGTAAAGGTCGCACTTACACATCGTCAGGGTCTTCCGCGTTAGTCCTCCCCTCGTCGTGGTACAATCCTGTTCGGCAATAAAACACAACATACTATTTTACATTCCCAAATCATTCCAATAAATAGTAGAAACTAATTTCAGCTCACCACTGGGTTGCAGCTTGTTGCACAAGCAGTCACAACACTATCTTAGGATGAATGATTTATGTAACTGTTAGCTAGTTACCTAACGTCCCCTTGATTTGATTTGGATGATATCATGATCTTTAAGGAATGCACAGCAAATTATTGCGCAGACTACCTTCCTGGATCCTAACCTGGATCTGTTTACTTGCATATAGCGACTATGTTTGTAGTCGTAGCTAATGACGTACTGAAGCAACTCACCATTAGAGGTCTGTAAGTGTCGGTTCAACGTCCGAAAACGATCAACAGTTCCTCCTCTCGACACACTAGAAATGCCACTCGTGCAAGTATTTAACCTGTTAAAAGGACATTTGCTACAGTCTGGTATAACTCTAGAAAGTCTCAAAGTCAGTCCCACGCTCGACCGGACTGCAGCGGAGGCCGCCATGATAGTGTTTTGGTCACGTGAGTGAAAACAGCCAATAGTAAGTAGTGATGACATTCTTCTACTTTTTTTAGCAGCAGAGGACGCCACTGTAGCATAAATAAGCAGACTTGTGTGTAAGTGTAATTTTTATTTAGTCCATATGTTTTGTCACAAGCCGTCTGGTTTAGAATACGAACCAGAATCGAAATTCTATACGTATTTAAATGTATTCTCTTTTCTATTCCTCCAAGTTTCATGCATTTAACAGAGATATGTCTTAACATCTATAATGCAGTTCGTAGAAAGTAGGGGAGACTGTTTGTGCAGTTCGAACTATCTGACGCAAGCTAGCATCGAAGGGTACTGTGTACCGCTGATGTCACTAGAGCATGCAGTAGAGCGGCGATGTTATGACTGTGAGAGCCAGTCATAACCCCCCACCCCTTGCCCCCCTTTTAGTACTCCCAGATTTACCTCTACAAACGTAAAGGGCCAGCAGGAAGCAGCGAAGGTACTGAGTGCTGTGACTTTTATGGCTATAAAACTTTTACACTGTAACATGCCTTCGACATTTGAGATGAGATATGCGGCCGTAAAAAAGACAGCCGTCTGTGATACAGTATGAGTACTGTACCTTTATAGTGTCCTATAATGTTCTGAGCTTTGCCCCAAGTCAGTCCTAACTCCAGACTAACAACAGGGTACCAAGCCCAATATGGCTGTATAGTGTTCCTCCTCCATAAAACATTATAGGGTTCATTCTTGCCCATATACAGTATGTATCTCAAAGGAGGGTCTTTAGTGAGTCAAGGCCTTCCTGGCCTAAGGGTGGGTATGGGGGACAGCATCACTCCTGGTAATCCCACTCAACCATCCACCCGCACAACATAAACACACACCTTGTCAGTTAAAATGTGTGAGTGGCTAGGGAGCGTCTACCTGTCTGGTGATTCCATTTAGGACATGGAAATGCCCCCCCCCCCGTTGGATCCTCAAGTCTCCTGGCCTACAGTCGTCAGCTGCTGTGTGTGGGTGTGTGTGTGAGTGTGTGTGTGAGTGTGTGTGTGTGTGAGTGAGTGTGTGGTTAGTGGAAGATATCTCATGCATGGTTTGGAAATGAAGTAGCCTCGAGCTGTTTCTCCACCCTGTATTTTCTCGTGCTGCAACTTGAGAGGATGTGTGTGTGTGTGTGGTTATCATGCATGATCTGATCGGAATGATTTTAATAGCTGGACAAAGTCAGACTGCCCTTTCTGATGAGAAGGCAATTTAAGTCACATAGTGGAGGTTCCCATCCTCATGCAGGGCCTACACCTAATTATTTTGTTGCACATTATATACCTCAACATGACACCACACACACATACTGTCCTCGAATCCCCTCCCCCCCAGTTTGATCTTAGGGTGTACCTATGCCCCCGGTAATACAGGGACGAGCCCACTAATTAAGCCGTCACACTCTATTAAAACTCCTTCCAGAGTCTGTGCTGTATCTGGGGTTAAGGCTGTGGTTCATTTCAGCCAGGGTAGTGTATCTAGACATATCCTATCAAAGCATACCGCAGTAGGCTAGTGTGTGTGTGTTTGTGTGTGCGCCGCTTTCATTTCTGACCAGAGGAATGCTGAGCCGTTGTGTTACGAGATTGCTTCATCCTGCGTTCTTCGTAATGTGATGTTTGAAACAAACCTTTAGATGGTGTATCGAAAGAAGGACAAGACAAGTTTGAACGCATCAGACAACTGAATATAATCATCCATCCCCTTTATCCTCTTAGTTGGAAGTTTGTGCTCTTAGTTTTGCAAGACATATTGTAACTTTGTTCTCTATCAGATGACAAAACTTGGCAGTAACTCATCAATAACAGGTTACAGTGAGGCTCTGTGTGGAGTCTCTCTCTTTGTGGGAACACTTACATTTAGTCATTTAGCAGAAGCTCTTATCCAGAGCGACTTACAGTAAGTACAGGGACATTCCCCCGAGGCAAGTAGGGTGAAGTGCCTTGCCCAAGGACACAACGTCATTTGACACAGCCGGGAATCGAACCAACAACCTTCAGATTACTAGCCCGATTCCCTCACCGCTCAGCCACCTGACTCCCTGACCTGCCCTGCCTGACTCCTACACTTCGATCCCACAGCGACGAAAAAGAAAGGAGAAGATGCTAAAGATGATCTGGATGACCTTGGATGACTGTTGTTGTATTTTTTTTAATGTTCTTTTAATGTGTGTCTATGTGTTCTGTGCGGAGGACATTCATATTTTCAAAGTCCAGGTCTAAGAAGTAACTATCTGCAGAAAACTGTCTGGAACCCAAATGTCTTCAGCATTGAAACAGCAGGAACAGACACCTTGGGGAACGTCCCTTAATCATTTTGGCAGTGGATTCTTTGGTTCCACAACAAACGTGTGCTGTGAGTTGTTGCAGTAACGGACGTTTTTGCCATGTCAACATGTCACAGCTCATGTCACAAACCTTCGGGATTGTTGTTTGTTTTTGTTTGCGGCTGGGTTTGAGGTTTTAAGGTTCGGGTGTCGCTGTCGAGTGTTTGGTGTCTGCTGCCGCCATCCGACCTGGTGATCGACAGGTTCGACCAGTGACTGTTGACCTTTGAACTCAGATGAAGGAAAGTGAAAGGGCGTAGAAAGAGAGAGGCTGCAGAAAGGGGTCACCGCCTTACTGGGATGTGAGGGATCATGTCACCCCCCATACACTCCACCCTCCCCCCCCCCCCCCCCCCCCCCCCCCATGTCGACAAGCTAAACATGCCAAGGAAGTCGTAGCTCTTATCCAATGTTGTTTTATTAGATGCTCAATTACAATGTTTTGGTTTTAGTATTTAAAATATACTATAAATATGATGTAATCCAACTAACAAATGTAAGTTTGTGGTTAAAGTAATGGCTTGCTAAAACCACGCATTACACCTTTAGACACCTTTTTTCTTGAAGCTTGTATTCACTTGAAGTGAAGCTATATTCACTTACCACAACCTTTATATGAACCCAGAACGACTATCAATAGACACATGCACTGAATGCCCTAGCTAATGCCCTGTCTCCATCACTCAAACCTACAGTTCTGTAAACCTGACACGGTACAATGACCTGTCAATCATCTGTTTTGCCTGGGAGACGGAACCCAACGGCACCCTGGGAGTAACCCACCATGGGCCCGCCCCCGGGCACTCTCCCCCGTTGTCATGACAGCCGGGTGATTGATGCCATCTCTGGGGAATGGCGAGCGACTGGAGGCATCTTCTCGGCGTTGACAGGTTGGGATGACTGTGAGGGGATGGGCAGAGAGGGGGGGGGGGGTGGCGGTAGGGGGGGGGGAGAGAACTGGGAGACGGGGGGAGGAGGAAGAGTAAAAGATGGTGGAAGTTACGTTCGTGAGTCCTGTCTCCGTTTGCTTAGGAGCCGTCGGCTGACCCCGGTCGACCTTTTTTGAGCTCCAGACTGATGCACTGTGGGACACTGGAGGAAAATGCACCTCCTGGGAGCGAGAGGTGTTAACTAGATGATGAACAGGCTAGTGTTTCGCTCCATATGCAGCCTTAGACTGAACACATGTGGCTGCACGTTGGGTTGCTGAGAATGACTGAAACTGAGAATGACTGAAACGACTGAAAGGCAACATGGCCATTGGAAGGTCCACATTTCTGTTGTGTTCTAGTGTTCTGTAAAGGCTCAGAGAGGAGCTGTTCAGGGAGCAGCCTGGCCATTCAGAAGATGGCACGCTGATGCATGCATGTGTTCAATCCTGACCCATGACTGATTCATTTTCCCATTGCTGCAGCTTTATACCAGCTTTTTTTTTTTACAACTGACAGAAGTGAACTGACCACTAACATTCTTTCAACCTCCAAGCCACATTGTATCCTGGGGGGGGGGGGGGGGGGGGGGCGATCGTCAAGGTCGACACACACACACACACAGACACACACACACAGACACACACACACAGACACACACACACAGACACACACACACAGCTAAACCAACACACCAGCGGGACCACTTTTGCCAACTTGGCAACCCCCAAAAATTGTCAACCTCGCACAGCAAACCGACTAACCTCGCTCGCATGCGTTCTGCACGTGTGCGGTCCATTCTTCCTCTTTTCATCTCTTTTCTTTGCTCCCTTTCCTTCTTTTTTATCTGTTTGCCCAGTTCTCTGTGGATTAGGCCCCTGTTTCTCTGTCCAACCCACAGTCAGGTCTCAGGCTCCAGTCTCTAAAGGGCAGGCATGCCAGGGTGAACAAAAGAACAATTCAAAGGCAACAACACAAAGAAGGAAAACTTTGGTCAAAGTTGCGTGTTATTGTGGTTAAAAGAACATGCTAACTTCCTTCATTTGATTTGGGGGGCTTCTACTTTCCTTTGTAAATAAGGGTGGTTAAAATCGAGGGTGATTTTAGAAAAATAAATCACCCTTGATCGTTTCCTTTTATGGTGCAAAGTTGGCGTGCTACAGTTATTGATTTGGAGTTGGGAAGGGATACGTGTTCATATCTCTTTGTTTTAACCTCGACAAACTGAGCCAGAGATAAGATGATTCGTGTTGAGGCTCCAACACTGAGGTCAATGTTGACCAAGTCAGAGTCAATACATCTCTTCTGCTTATCCTGGCTCTCTCTCTCTCTTTCTTTCCCTCACACTTTTCCACTCTCCCCCACTCTCCTTCCTCGGTCTTCGGCAGTCATCCACCCTACCATTCGAGCAAAACAAAAAACAAAGGAATTGTTTAATGAATTTGACCGATAACTCCAGGCCAGATGCACTGTGATGCTTTTCTATGAGACTTCTGGGAACATGTATAAAGATAGCCAGGCAAAACAATCTTATCAGCACTGTTTGAGGTGAATATGGTGAACATCTCTTGGGAAAGTTACGATGTGTTATGGTCACTTCTAGTTTTATTACATATTATATAACTTGTGGACAGGCTAAGTTGACTAGGTCAATAAATTACACAAAAATGTCAATGTTCCCTTCCGTTACCGGTTAGATCCTGATTGTAATATATTCGGCGCAAAAGTCTGTATAAAAGGCAGCCTTACCATCTACACGGTTCTGTCTATTGTGTCTGAGTTGTAGACTGTGAAACCGTGGTGGAACGTGTGCACAGTGGTGTTCTTACCTGTGCATTGTTCTGTTCTGGTGCTCTGGACCTTATCTCATCCTGTCCTGGGAGATAAGAGAGAGAGCTGAGACAGGACATGACCTGTCCTTACACACACACACACACACACACAGAGACACACACAGACAGGCAGATAAACACACACACACAGACACACACAGATAAACACACACACACACAGATAAACACACACGCACACAGAGATTAACACACACACAGACAGACAAATAAACACACACACAGACACACACACACACACACAGATAAACACACACATACACAGATAAACACACACACAGATAAACACACCTACGCACACACAGATTAACACACACACACACACTTCTTCCATAGCAGACACACACACAGAAGCGCACACACAGTCAAGCCCTAGCAGACACACAGATAAAGACACACACAAACATAAACACCGGCTTTGGGATTAAGATGCAGTGTGTGCTGTCTCTGTCTTGAAAACCTGACATCTTCTCCTAACATTGAAGATCTGATTAAGTGTTTCTAATTAAATGAACACAATCCTAAAGCAAATTGACAGGAGCACCTAAATGTGGACCCGGGCCCATTCAGCAGAAGTGTAGGAGTTGGATCAACAGAAGAGCACGGCTGAATCTTTGTTTTGAACTAGATTTGATCCTCTACATGTCGATCAGATTTGAAGTCTGCCTCCAGTACGTCTGTCTGCCAGCTCTGCGTCAGCCCAAGCCTTGAGAGAAGCTTAGTCTCACTTCAAACTGTGTAAACGTACTATCACGATTCAAGGATCTGGCTTTGTCTTCACTGAAGACAAAGCCTTGGTTTTGTGGTGCAGTACAGTTGGGAGTGTCTGTGTGTGTGCGTGTCTGTGTGTGTGTATTGTAGAAAAGGGAGATCTTTGGCGTTTTCTGGGGGTTTTGAGCAGACGAGAGGGGGAGGAAGGCAGATTTATAAGATACTAAGGACCGAACGTATGCAGGAGAACCAGGTTTAGCTGGGCCAAAGCAGTCCGATCCAGACCACACAGAACCCATGAAAAGTCTGGCTCGGTCCCAACACACTGTACCTCTGTGATTTCCAAAAAATGGACTTTTCCTGAGCAAAGGGATGTATGGATGAATAAGAACTGTGCATGCATTGTGTTCCTGACAGTTAAGTATGGCATGGTAGAATATGCATGCATTGGCACTGCACTTCCCCGGTTGTGACTGTCCATACTGCACAATAAAAGACTATGTTACAAAAATGCTTAGTAAACGGACTGCATGTAAATGGACCCCAAACAATTACATGCAGTGTCTGAATATACTCATTGTAGATAATGTTGAGACTGTAACTATTATTCTCACACACGGCATCTTCAGGACATTGTTTATGATGACCATAACAACAGTGATCATTTTTTATGAATCATCATTATTGCTATTAATGCTGTTGATCGCAGCACGAGAGTAAACTGGGTGGAGAAACAGCTAGGAGCTACTGCATTTCCAAGCTATGAATGTAACCCCTTCCACCTACCACACACCCACACACAAGCTGCACTGAGACAGGAGGATGTTGATAAGCTTGTTGCAGCAGCGGTTGAACGGCCCGCTGTGTCTTCCTGGAAGAGGGTGGTTGTGGGCCGTCTGGCCAAGCCCTGGGGGGTGTATCAGTCGCTGGCTCCCTCTTGGCTCATGTCACCACACTTCAGTGAGATACGACTGTCGGGTTTCCTTTTGGAAATCCCATCTAGAGACACACACACACACACACAGAGGACTGTAGAGACACACACAGGCCACAAATGCTGATGCACACATATGCACACACTCATATAAGCACCCACATTCACACACAAACTCACACACACAAAGAAATGCAGTATCCACAATAAAGTACAGAGAAGCATCAACTGAGTCATTTAGTGTCAGCCTTTTACAGCTACTAATAAGAGTTTTCCATCGTCTTGTTTCGCACACAATCCCTTCTTTGGGTTCTACCCGACTCTTACTCTGTAATCGTCATAAACGTCTCACAGCAGACAGCTCAGACGGTGACGCGGTATGAACAGGTGTGTGTGTGAGGTAGGACTCCCAGACCAGACTGTGCCGACTGCTACTGTATGACACAGACAGAGCAAGAGCACAACACAGGCTTAATCACCCACATACCAAGACACCCACGCACACACACCCATGTTCAGGTGTAGACACACACCCAAATGGATATTTTCTCACATGTATTGTTTTTCTCTCTCTTCTCTCTCTGCCCCACAGACACACACACACACACAGAGACACACACATGAGGTCTCCTAGAATTATTCTGGTGTCACAGGTGTCGTCTCGTCGCTCGTCAGTACATGTTTCCAGCCGCTCTGGCCCTCACCGGTGTTCGAACCCGGGGTACTCCTGACTCAGGCACACAAACACCACTTCGGCCAGTTACGTCACCAAAAAGCTACCTTTTCAATGGCGCAGGTGGGTGGTATTTCCACTGAGGAGTGAGTTTAGCCAATTCAACTCAAAGGCACTCACATACTAACCTCATCCTTTCCTTCTTGTCTACAACACTACATTTACATTTATGCATTTAGCAGACGCTTTTATCCAAAGCGACTTCCAAGAGAGAGTTTTACAAAAGTGCATAGGTCACTGATCATAACAACGAGATAGCCCCAAACATTGTGGGTAGCCTAACATGATGCATACATTGTGAAAACCAAGTAAGTCCAAAAGGGAAGAACAAAAACGCGATCTCAGGATACGCGAAGCCATATACACACACACACAGACAAACACAACCACATTGATTCTTCATCAACTGATAGAAAGATGAGTGCCAGAATTCTGATTGCTCAAAACAAACAAAGACCCAAAAAGCCATCTGGCGTTGTGGTTTTTAATTAACTTGTAACCCGACAGCATCGGGTTTGATCCGGCCCGTCGTCTGGGCTGGCATAGCTGGAAGGAGAAGGAGCTCTGCATTCCACAGAGATAGAAGATATACAATTATGTCATCTCCACAAGCATCTATCACAGCCGGAAAATCCCCGAAGTGGAAAGAATTTCTTGCTCATGTTCTGTTCGGCCTCAATTCAAAACCCACATCCACACGATCTCATTGTACTCTATACCACGACAGTTTTGTCCGTTTACAACACTTAGCTTCCTTCATTTATGACTTGATGTCGTTTAGCACAATGCCACACACCTCAGCCTGTTCTGTAGGGTCTGGGAATGTTGTAAGTACCGTTCTGGGGTTTGGGGAAGAAGCTTAACGGAATTGCTCGACTCTTGTTCCCTGTTCAGCTAGTCGGCGTCCGGGATCACATTCCCAACAAACCTGGCACCTTGCCACCCAATGCCCACCCTTGTGACTTTCCATTGACCTTCCAGCTTTCCAAGTTGAGAGAGAAAATGTGTTGTCTCACAAAGTAAATCCGTTTTCTCCAATAGGATTCAACCGACAGATTAAAAAATACGATTTTTTCTGGCCATTTTTTTATGAAGCATTTCTTTTGACGTCATGTTTTCTCTCCCAGAAAACCAAGTTCTTTGGTTGAGGGTAATGCTTCTCTCAGGATAAACACAGTGTGTGGATGTAAGTGTAGATATGTCCCGGTGACAAGAGTTGTGGAGGGTGGGCAGCATGTGTGTGTGTGTCTGCAGGGAAACGTGACCAGTGTATATATATAGTGGTTCACTTTCCGAACTGGGACCCCTATGATAACAATAATAAAATTGCTGACGGTGAGAGCTGAAGTTTGAAATCTCTGTCAAGTCTGAAGGCAGTGAAAATGACTCGGGGAATACCACAAAAGAAAGTATCCTCTCATCTTTCTATAGTTTAATTTTGCTGCACGACCACCTTTCGTCTCTCCGGACCACCATCTGTTTCAATGGAAACTCCCGAACAAGGATCACAATCTCAAAGAGCTCATCTTCCAACTATGGTAACTGAGTCTCTCTCTCTCTCTCTCTCTCTCTCTCTCTCTCCGTCTCTCTCTCTCTCCGTCTTTCTCTCTCCGTCTCTCTCTCTCCGTCCCTACTTGAGTTATGGATAGTGGCACTGTGCCCATCCACAACCAGGCCACAGTTTAACACAGGGCCGATACTATCTTCCCTCGAAAACATCGTTACTCACCCTTATCAACAGAGGCCCATTCAGACTCTCCACTGACATCTTGTAGGGGTCCCATCAGGGGGGCCCCCTTCCCTCCCACCACCATCCTCTTAACTTGGCTTGTAAAGTTGTCCCGCCCGCCCAACCCCCACTCACAACGAGCACACTCCCCCAATCCAACCTTATCTTTCTCTCCAGGTTACCATCAAAGTCGAGGGTATCTGTTTATCTCTCTCCTTCTTCTGTGTCAAACATGGGGATGCCTAAATGGAAGTTCAGAAACCCCCCAAAAAAAGGTTTGGATTGCCAACGTTTCTGGTTTCTAATCAATCTTGATTTTGAATGTGTATCACTACGTGTGTGTGCGTGAGTGTGTGTGTGTGCGTTTTGAAGGTATGTTCATCCTGTGGGTGGTAAAACCCCTCTACGGGCCCAGGGAGAATGCTCAAGTTGACCGCACCCACTAACCACATTTGAACTTGGTTCTGGTTCTGGCTCCAGAGCTGAAGGACCACTGAAGCCCAATACATCTTGGCTTCCTGTGTTTTCACTCTAATTAATATTTCCCTCATTGTTTCTTGACAACACACTGCTTGGCATGTACTCTGGCATGGTTTCGCCCTAAAAGTGAATGCCCAGTCCTGCAGAACCAGATGGAGAGAGAGAGAGAGAGAGAGAGAGAGAGAGAGAGGGGAAGGGGGAGAGAGAAAGAGAGGAAGGGAGTGAGAGGAGAGAAAAAGAGCTATTAGTAAGCTTCCATCTCCATGACGCCTGCACACGCCAAGCCCAAACCCACAGAGAATGGGAACAGAGAATAGAGGGAAAGAGAGGAGGATGGAGGGAGAGACGGGGGTGAGGATTAAGGGGGAGGTGTGTGTTTGTGTGTGTGTGTGGGGGGGGGATTATGAAAACGACCATGGTTGGAGGCAATATTTAATAAGAGGGAGTCTTGGTTTCTGTGGTCCATGGACATGGCTCCAGTTGTCTAGGAAGGGAATTGAACAACACACAGTTTGTTTACCCTGAGGAGAAGGGTTAGCTAGCATATGTCATCAGACCCCTTGCTAGTCCAGTCAGTCTAAAGTTCTTGCAGCTCCTGTCGATGAATCCCTACCTCCCCTGAGCCTAACCTTTGAGAACATTCTAGAAAACAAAGAGACTAAACAGATTTATGCCTTCATTTTGAACTAAACCTCCACTTTGGCCAGTTAAAAACCTAGCATTTGCATCTCCACCTCGACTCAGGGCAAAGAATGTGTGGAATGCTTCTGTTTTTCCCCCGCTTTAATGTGCAGCGTCCCTCAGAACAAGTCCATTAGGTAGAGGATGTGACATCATCTGAAGTGTCCATCCGTTACATGTATATATTTGGGTAATTAGCTAGCGCCTGAGGAGTTATGGGGGCTTTTGAAAGAGCTCTCAATGTTATATGATCATTCACCCATACCATACATAGTTACACCCTATCCCATGATTGATTGTACTAAGGTCAAAGGTCACAATCCTCCTTTCTGACAGACTATTTAAATGTCTGTCTTCAGTCCTCAGTTCTTGTGCTCTGGTTGAATGAAGGTTCAAGCTAAATCCACTCCAGCTAGAGCCTTGATGTTATCTGTAGCTACACTTGCAGTGAGGCACATGTAACAGTAAACAGGAGCTTACAGAAAGCTGCTTCTCTCAGACGTTCCTTTCAAGCTCCAGTGGTTTTGTTTATGACTGTTAGCTTAGCTTAGCGCTAGCTGGGACAGCAGAGGTGGGGATTGACTGTGTTTACTCTTAGTCTGAGAGCAGTAGCCGTGGCATGTTTGTCCAGTCAGATAAAGAGGGGAGACAGCCGGGAAGATGTTTGAGAGGAGACATAGGAGACAACAAGACCAGAGAGAGAGAAAACCTTTTTACGGAAAAGAAACCCAAATGTATTTAATTGTATTATTTATTGAACCCCGTCAACACCAGCCCTAAGCCACACTGGAAAAAGTGGCCAGCTTGATTTTTGATTCTAAGCAACTAGCACCTAATGCATGATACAGAACGCCAATTAAGAGTTCACAATATAATGGATCTTCGACGTCATTTAAAATTCCCTCAAATTGAGATTTATAGCGAGCTGGCTCCATAGGGAGCAGATAGCAGGAAAGCCGTAGCCACAGAAGCCATCACCACAAGAAGACACCACAAACGGTAACTGTCCACAGATGAGGCAATTTTAGAAACCACAATCGCCTGACACAGAAACTTCTGGAAGAGTCTGCAGTGGAAGTAGCTTTCCCTTGAGAACACTGCTGTCTTGTTGGATACAAAAGACTTCAAAAGCATGAAGTCAAGCTTGTCTGCTGCTGTAGTTTTGTTTCTACTCTGAATATGGCATTCTCATATTTTGTTCATAGATGGACATTTCTAGATTGAAGTCTCCAAAACAGAATCTTTATGGGCTGGCAACAGTGTCAACCAAATCCAATCCAAGTCCGGGAAATTCTTGAAAAACAAGCACTTAAAGTACACAGACGTCTTGTTGTTGCATTGCTTTTATCAGTGACAAGGCCAGTCTCCTTTCCTTGCGTCAGTCCTGTACTCAACCATCTACACATTCCACATGCTGACTAATTGTACCTCAATACACCAAATACAGAAACATTATGTTTTTCTTATTTTCTTAGAATTACCAAATCACTGAAAAGAAATCCAGATTCATTTCCAAGAACAATGGAACAACAATATCTCTATGTTGTGCTATCATTTGGACCGCTTGTAAAAGCTCAATACTCATGAGGCTTCGAAAAAGAGACAGAGTGATTAAAAACGACCAAATAAGCTTAGCGTGGTAAAAATAGAACCCCCCTTTTTAACTGCCCCTAATCACCAGGGACAACTCTCATACTTCTCTTGTGACAGAAAACACACCACTTCATCTCTCCTAATGTTTCCTTGTTGGGCTACCCAGTCTCCAGGCCTGGTTAGTCAGCTAGCGAACATCTGGACCCAGTCACTCCATACCAGGCTCTTAAACCCAATTCCTCAAGGAACACGTGAATGTGGGATCACGTTCCAAGATGCTATTAAGGTCCAATTAGATATTAGCCATGCCCGTTCGCTCATGTACACTTTGCGGGAAGAGTCGTCAGCCAGCGTGCTATCGTTCGCGCGTTTTAGCGTAATTGGGAAAATATGTCGCTAATGAGTTCCTAAAGAGCCAAGGGAGGGGCTAAAGGAGACAAACGAAAACAACTGCGAAGGGTGTGAAGCCTGAGCCATGTCGGTGGAGCTGAAGGGGTGAAGATGGCTGCATGTAAGAACGATAACAAGAACAGCCTGGAGTGAAGGAACTCCGAAAGGTCATCGTTGAAGACAGTCTTTTTCACTCTCCACCATGATTTGTCCTGAGAAAGTTGTGGTGAGGTCGGGTGGCATCGAGCGTGCATTTTTACCTCAGCCTTCTTTCCCCGAGGCTGTCTTACGAAGAAACGCATATGGGCCAAAGGTATCAGAGCAAACCTGCTCCCCCTGTTAAACACTGGAGCTATTTCCTGTGGAAACTTGCAGGGTCACTGCAGCGCAGAAACCGATATAAACTAGTCTGGTAGTTTCTACAAATTTGTAATTAGGCTGATGTTGAACGCTCACCAAAACAAATACAAGGTCACAATGGGAAAATATACAAACACAGGGAGTAGATGTAATCTTAGTTTGGGTATTTGACTGACAAGGTTGATGAGGGCGTGTGTCTCGCGGCTGAAAAGCCAATATCTGAATCCAACAAGAAACGAAGGAGGAAGAAGATAAGAAAGGAAAAAACGTTTTTTTGGGTGGGAAGGAGAGAAAGTACGCAGGCAGAGAAGAAAGAGGAGGAGAATGTGTGGGCAGGGGGAAAGGAGAGTGGGAGAAAATGGGTGAAAGTATCAAAAAGTGGGAGAGAGGGAAGTTCAACAGTGGGAGGAAAGGAAATGAAGGATCGAGCGAACATCGAGAGAGGGGTCAAGGTTGGAAACGGAAGACGGAAGTTTAAGAGCATAAATTAGAAGGAGAGTAAAATGGGGACATGTGGAGAGAATGACAGTGGGAGAAAGTGTGGGAGTGATAGAATGAGTGGGGGGGGAGAGCGGAAGTGTAGTACAGTAAATAAACAGAGGCCCCCTAGACGGGACATGTGACCTCCACTGCATTCAGCTGCAGCACGCACACTCTTCCTCTCTCTCTCACACACACACACACACTCAAAGACACACACACTCATTCTCTTTCTCTCTCTCTCACACACAGACACACACACTCATTCTCTTTCTCTCTCTCTCTCTCTCTGTCTCTCTCTCTCTCACACACACACACACACACACACTCACAGACACACACTCATTCTCTTTCTCTCACACACACACTCACAGACACACTCATTCTCTCTCTCTCTCTCTCTCTCTCTCTCTCTCTCTCTCTCTCTCTCTCTCTCTCTCTCTCTCTCTCTCTCTCTCTCTCTCTCTCCACAACAACCACCAAAAAGGCCATTAGCTAGTTTAACATTTCCTCACGTGAATGGGAATCCATCCATTCTCATCCTCTTGTCACTTCCTGTCTGCGAGGGACAAACCAAGACCGTTCCTCTCTAACTCATCTGGCCGTCCATCTGTATCATAAACAACACTCCAGCCTGCAGCTTTAGGTTTTGAACGTACACTCGTGTTGATTTATGGTCCAAACATGGCCATAACTCGGCGGCCATAAGGCCTGCATAACATTTTCTGGTTTGAAGCTTTGGCATTTTGGGATTTTTTTTCCACTAAATGACCCGTGCTAAAAGATGTCCCACAGCTGACGATGCGAGACGACGCGGTTCCTTCCCAGGATCTGATGAAGAGCCATAATCTCCTGCGTGGCTAGAGATTTACCGATATTTCACGTTGTTCCGTGCTAAACATTAGCGCAGATGTGTGCGTGTGGACGTTCCTCCCGTCATCTCCTTCACGGGGAAGGGAGGAGGCTGATGAAGAGAGGACGAAAGGACACACTCTGGAGTTATGGAGGACCCTTCACTCTCCACTTTAAACAATCTTGAATAAGAGTGCCGTTTGTCTTTCGGTCCTGGCGGATTCCTGGCTACTATATAAAGGCTGCACTTAGAGTTTTTTCCCCCCACGTTTCCATTAAGACGCTATTAAGCTGTTTCATCTGTTGGCCACTGCAGCCTCTTCTCTCTGCTCCCTCCCTCCTCCTCCTCCTCCCCCACACCTCCCTTACCACCTCATCCTCTCTGGCTTTCATCGTACCCTCTCTCTCTCTTTCTCTCACTGTCCTTACCCCCTGTCTTGTCCTCTCTTCTCCCCCCCCCCCTCATCTTCCCCTCTCCGGTCCAAATCCCTATTGGCAGCATACCTGCATCAGAGAGAGGTCAGAGGGGAAAGGTCCCACATGACGGGTCCCTGTGGGAATGTCAGAGGCACGCTGGGAAGCTTGTGAAACTCACCCAGCAGTGGCTCGTTTTCACATAAACATGTCTCTGTCCCTCACATTCCTGGTCGTGAACATGAAGGCTAACTTGGAACACCGGGCCCTCAATGTTGGCGAACAGTAAAATGGTTTATGGCGGCTAGCTAGCTATAAGCTAGCCACTCCAAACCTGAGCAGAATTATGGGGCAGCCATTCTGGGGCCTACATGGGACCTTTCTGAAGCCCAGTCGCTCGTATAATTGCGCTTCCCCAAACAACAAGGCCAATCAGTCATTGGAAAAACAAAAATAGGACCCTCCACCCCCTTGCACGGAAAGCACCCAAAAAATACCACAACAAGCCTTCAGGCTGAGACGACCACTGACCCTGTGATCCTAAGAGTCCCCAAACACAGAACTCTGCAGAATCCATCTAGAAAAGCTGCCACTGAAAGATTGAAGAGGGCTAGTGCCAGGGTGGCTAAAAAAAACATTAGATGACAAAGGGTAGGCTGGTTGAAACGAGAACCCAAAACTATACTAAAGTTTCTCTACATTTGCATGTATATTAGTTCAAAATGTCTCACACTGGCGATAACAAATGGTTGTTTTCATTTGTATTACTTATACACAGAACGTTAGTATGACAGGACGGACACACTCACAGGAAAAACTGTCTGAAAGCATGCAGTATGTATTGAAAAACAAGGAGAAATAGCAAACTGTGCATTTCCAACTTTTACAGCAAACTGTCCAGGGAGTTCTTCTCTCCCCTCAGGCCTCAGCTGGCTCTGTTTCAGATCCTAATAACCACTGAGGGGTCGTCTGAGAAAAAAATTATGGAGTCAAGCATGGGTTTCAGGGGAAAATAGTAAGCCCTGAAGTGTGTGCGTGTGTGTGTGTGTCTGTTGGTATGTAGCTATGAACACGTGCATTTCAAAGTACCTACCAGATTATGTTCCTGCATTGTATATGCATTTTGGGGTACTGTGGTCACATATGTCCAAATTTAAGTTTGTGTGGGTGTGTGTGTGTGTGTGTGTGTGATTACCGTCCAGTGTTTCAGTCCCTTGGGGTCAAAAAGGAAACTCTAAAGTACCACGTAGAGCAGCTTGTCTATGTTGGCTGAACCCAGTCCCCTGCTTTTCCACTTTCCAACGGTGAACAAATTAGCCGACGTCGTCTGCAGCTGGTTTATATCGATGCACCGTGTGCTCATGTAGACACGATACTTCATTTGCCGAAACCTCGCTCTGCACTCACTCTGTAAAAGCCCAGAAAACAGAACCCAGCTGTTAGCGCTCGGGACCTGAGCGCTAATTGCTAACAGTACAGACTGCAGCTCAAGAGATGTGGTTTTGAGGCTAGGCTACACGAGTAACTGACACACCGACTTGGCTTCAAGGAACCAAGGGAAGACATTAAGGTCCTGACGAGCACTCAGATTTCCCGGGCGCTGGGCTTGATGGGTTCCAGAAGCGCGGGGATGATATCATGGATCATGGCTTCAACTGCCACTATCCGACTTCCAGAACCAGTGATTGGTTGTCTGTCTGATGAAAATAGGCAGTCATGGTCTGTTGTGGAATTCTGCATACAATTTTCATTTGCTATTCGTATGTGTGGGGAGGGAGGTGGGTTTGTGTCTTGTTACACTCACTGTGTACGTAGCTTTCAATTGACACAACTTTGTTCGTGCCCTTAAGGGGGCTACCAAAGGTGTTGCTTGTGGCAGAAATTGCTTTATCTATTGTTGAATCTCAGGTCATCTTCCCAACGCATCTTATCTCATCAATATGATAGTCTTGGGTCAGATATTATCAGTAGTGATGGGCATTCCGGCTCTTTTTCGTGAGCCGGCTCGTATGGCTCAGCTCACTAAAAAGAGCCGGCTCTTTTGGCTCCCAAACGGCTCTTTAAAAAATACATGTTTTAACTATGAATTTGACTATGATAGGTGTGAAAAAACAATTTGAATTAAATTATGAAATGAAATCATACTCGACCGTAAACACATATCTTTAAAAATGCATTGATTTGTCGTGGCTCTCCTCTCCTTATTTTTATAGGCTGTATTAATCTATTAAAAATAGAGTCGGCTCTTCAGATATGCGAGCCAGCTCCCGACGTTCACCTTCAAGAGCCGGCTCTTAGAGCCGGATCGTTCGCGAACGACCCATCACTAATTATCAGCTCCGCCAACTGTTACCTGGCTACTAAGCATCTTGCACAGGACTCAACACATATTGTGGTATTGGCAGAGTTTGAGTTATGCAGTGGCTTTGGAAAAAAGATTCCACCTCGTTAAATTTAAAGATTGAGAGGAGCAGCAAAAAGGAAAAGAGTCTAAATGATTTATGGGTTACATGCAGTACGCTATCAGCTGAAGAGCTTCCAAGTGTGTTAACATTGTTTGCATCAAGGACACACGTCAGGTTAGTTGTCACATCTCGAAATCTTGTTGATGCTGATGTAGCCAAGCTTTTGAACCCTGTTCGTTTTGTTATTACGTAAACCCTCCCGTGCTCTGCCGTGGGACAGTTCTGATTCAGAGTGTCTCAATGGCTTTTCAAGAGTCGGTTTTAGCAATAAACTGATTATCGTTCTGGTCCGTCATTCTTGTTGATATCTGTCACCCGTTTGAAGAATCATCCAAACCCACTTAATGGCCCTGGGCTGGGGCGCTGGTGATCAAAAAGTCCATGTTGCTGCCATCGCCTGCTGTCCCAAACTTGTACGGTTGCGTTCACGACAACTTTACGCCAGCAGGAAGGAGTGATCGTCGTCATCGCTCGATTGGGTCTGAAAAGGATTGGGTGGGCAGCAGACGGCTAATTGCTTGGCTTGAATAACCATTTTCTTTGCCAAAGGGGATTGAAAGAAAACTTCCTCAAAGAAGAAGAAATGGAGTGTGAGAGGAACACTGAACGCTTTTCAAATCACCTTCAGTCACGCTAAGCCAGTTTACCCTCCTTTTGGCCGAATCGGGGGGGATGCCCCAACCTCAATGGTCCTGAACATCAAGATATAAATAACTTTTATCCTACCAGGTCCAATATTTTAATCGTGTAAGTCTCAGAATATTGGATTATCGCTTAATTCAGGTCTTTGAGGGGATGATAGCTGAAGAGGCATATGTAATCAGAGTATCTCACTACATTGGTTTCTGTACTGTACATTTGGCATCATGCTCCCAGGAGAGAGAATGTCTTTGTTAGGATATCTAGGACATGAATATATGGTAGGCTACCAGCTTGTGTTTGTGAACATGAAATTTGTGCCGAAGGACTTTAATGTGGAGCAGTACATTGAGAGGTACAGCAGGCATGTTCTTTTTGTCAGTCATTATCTACAGTACAGTGCATGACAGGGTAAGAGAGAGAGAGAGATTTGGAGAAAACACTGACAGAAACATGTGCGACAGACAGAGAGAAAAAAGAGACAGAGTGAGAGAGCCAAAAGAATAAGAAAATGAGAGAGAGAGAGAGAGAGAGAGAGAGAGGGAGAGGGAGATGGAAATGCCAGAAAGGCTGTCAGAGAAGAAGACTCAGGCCTGAGCTTGCCTTTCCTGTGTTTGCACCTTATCGGCCTCTCGGCTTCACGTTAAACAAATTAGCCCACGATTCAGAAAGAGAGGGGGCAGGGAGGGGGGGAGGGGGGAAGGAGTCTGGCTTTCATTTACATTCTTGCTGCTTTTCTCTTTTCTTTTCTCCTGAATGAGATGGAATTCCGGAGGACTGAGGAATCATCCAAGCTACACAATCCTCCGGTCAGAGTTCCAAAGGAGGGGGGGGATCACAGTCCCGCTGCCTTGCGGTCGCCGGTGTCGTCCGCCCGTCTCCTTCGATTACCCCTAAGGCTCTCCGACGTGTCCGCGGGGGCCTCCTGCGATTGTGAACGTCTCCACATCGCAGAGGCGAGCGCGTCCGTGAGGAGGATGGCTGCGTGTGCGACGTCTCGCACGGCGAGGGCCTCGCCCTGGCGTCCGTCTTGGGACGGACAAAGCGAGACGGTTTCACGGGAGGGCTGGGAGCTGGTGGGGGTTGTGGGGGGGGGGGGGTTATGCAGCCCTGCAGAGGGCTGTCGTGATGTGTTACAGCCCCGCGGAGCCGAAAGGGGTGTCGGTATCACACACGAAAACCCCAAAAATGGCGTGTCTGGAAGTCATTAGGCCTGGGGTTTGCCAGAGCAGCCATACTGACTGCATCCCGTCTGCATCTCCACTCACCCTCTAAAGCCCAGAGCCCAGAGCCAAAGTGGATAGAGTTGGATCGGCCCCCCCCACCAATATGGGTTTGCCCATTGCCCTCGATCACCCCAGCAGCATGGAAACCACTGGTCCGCTCCAGTGAAGGGGAGAAGGAGCTCGGTGCTCACTACCATGAAAGCTGACCAGGCTCTGTTCAGAGTGTTATCTCTGGTTATCTGTGTAATTAGGCCAATGAGGGGGCTATTTCCTGTGAGAGTGAGGTTCAATTGTGATGAGTCACTGCTTGCGGATTCCACCCTCTGTTCTCTCACAACCGCACACAGCTCGTATCTGAGCAGTACCAGAGTCTTCCGCTCCGTTACATCTCCTCGCCCCGCCCCTTGTCTCTCCCAATTCGTTCCTTGACACATCCCTCACTTTCAAACGACTCAAGCCGCTGCCAATGAAACGCAAGAAGCTCATAAAATGGCCCTTGATTGTCCTCCAACCAAACCAAACAAACAGCATAACGAGCGGCGGTGGAAGCGTCTCAGTTTCACTCTGGAGCGTAAAACGGCTCAGGAACTGGCGAGCTATCGCATACGAAGCGGTAAACATCGCCAGGCCGCATGTGGGTACTCGTCAAGAACCTCTGAAGAGGAGGAGGAGGAGGAGGAGGAAGAAGAATAAGGAGATCATGTGGAGGGGATCATGGCTAGACTTTGTTAAAGTTCACATGGTAACAGTTGAGTTAGGAATGCCCCCTTATCAGACCTCCAGACCTGGTCTGGTTTGTGGTGTGTGAGGCTCTTATCAGGGGGATGTAGATTGGGGGGTGGGGGGGTGACAGAGAACAGAGGGGTGACAGCCTGATAGCCTAGAGGAGATGAAGGCTGTTGTAGAGTGATGAAGAAGAGGACCTGATACAGTGTGGCAGCGGAGGGCTTTGGTTTGCTGATGTCTTAAAGCCTAACGTGTTGGGGTAACCACCCAACTCCTCTGACTAGTTTATGGAACAAAGAAGCAGACTAGAACTTTTGAATGTAGACTAAAGTATCTTGTGTATTTTGACTAGTATATACAAGCCTGAAGAACGGAAACTATCCACCCCAGAATTCAGACAGTTTTGTTTCTGGAAAGAGCCTTTCAAAGGAGAACCTCCAACTAAGATGCTTCGAGTCTGGTTCTAAGCTTTGTCTGTGTCTGGGAAAATAAACCACACGTCTTTATGAGATATCTGTACATCAAAGTTATGAAAGGCCATAGCCCAAATGAAGCTAGAACCGGCAAAGTGCCTCTGACGTTTTACAGTCGTTTTACAATCCTGGCAGGAAGTCTGGGTTAGGTTCACATGCAGGGCAAGGCCGTTTTTTAAGAAAATATAATATATAAGCCAAAATGCCATGAGAGTCAAACTTTCTGCTCTCTCAACACTGTAGGTGGTCCTCGGGAGTTTCTCCAAGCAAACCCCTTTCTAAGTCTACCACCTTCTCAGAAAAACAACTCGAACTATGAAGGTTATTGAAAACACAAACACTGCCTGCCAGCTACCTCCACTTCCAGTGGGAGCAAAGCCGTGTTCTCCATGATCTCACTTCCTCAAGGTATCATAATGACAAACCACCAAGGAGAGGGCAAGATGTGGTCAGCCCAACATAATCACCCTGCAGACCACAAACAGGCCCCACTGCCCACAGGATTGGGTGGTCAAGGCCGGAGTTACGGTATAACCACACACTACACACATCCACACCCTTGCTCAGCTAAAAGGGGTCTGTGTCTGTGCCAAATGTTCTTATCATATATCTGAAATGGTTTAGCAGTATGGAGTATGCATGGCAGACATAGAATAAATGAGAATGGGTAAGGAACTGGTTTCGGAAAGAGATGGAGAGGATGGTGTGTGTTTGTGTCTTTTGTGTGAAAGTGCGAGTGAACAGTTGCGAACCAGTTACATACAGTGAATGCTGAGGAAACAGAACGAGCAAAACGAGAGCTTGAGTGATGTCATGGAGCAGAGAGAGCTGTCTGTCTGGAAGGAAAGAGAGCTGTCTGTCTGGAAGGAAAGGGAGCTGTCTGTCTGGAAGGAAAGAGAGCTGTCTGTCTGGAAGGAAAGAGAGCTGTCTGTCTGGAAGGAAAGAGAGCTGTCTGTCTGGAAGGAAAGGGAGCTGTCTGTCTGGAAGGAAAGGGAGCTGTCTGTCTGGAAAGAAAGGGAGCTGTCTGTCTGGAAAGAAAGGGAGCTGTCTGTCTGGAAGGAAAGAGAGTTGTCTGTCTGGAAGGAAAGAGAGCTGTCTGTCTTGAAAGAAAGGGAGCTGTCTGTCTGGAAAGAAAGGGAGCTGTCTGTCTGGAAGGAAAGGGAGCTGTCTGTCTGGAAGGAAAGGGAGCTGTCTGTCTGGAAGGAAAGAGAGCTGTCTGTCTTGAAAGAAAGAGAGCTGTCTGTCTGGAAAGAAAGGGAGCTGTCTGTCTGGAAGGAAAGGGAGCTGTCTGTCTGGAAGGAAAGGGAGCTGTCTGTCTGGAAGGAAAGAGAGCTGTCTGTCTTGAAAGAAAGAGAGCTGTCTGTCTGGAAGGAAAGAGAGCTGTTTGTCTGGAAGGAAAGGGAGCTGTCTGTCTGGAAGGAAAGGGAGCTGTCTGTCTGGAAGGAAAGAGAGCTGTCTGTCTGGAAGGAAAGAGAGCTGTCTGTCTTGAAGGAAAGAGAGCTGTCTGTCTGGAAGGAAAGGGAGCTGTCTGTCTGGAAGGAAAGGGAGCTGTCTGTCTGGAAGGAAAGGGAGCTGTCTGTCTGGAAGGAAAGAGAGCTGTCTGTCTGGAAGGAAAGAGAGCTGTCTGTCTGGGAGATCACAAACCCTGAGCGGGTGATCTCATCCCTCCCTCATCCCTCTCTCATCCCTCCCCTCACTCAAGCCCTTTGATGTTGAGTTCCTCAGGATTCCATCAGAGGATATTGCTCTTTAATGAGCTCCTGATAGCGCTGCCCTGCTAAACAGCAGCAGTAGCAGAAACACTGGAGTCCTGGAATGGCATGACACACACACAAACAAAAAACACACACACACACAATGACCTGCTGAAACCAGCATCTTAAATGAAGCAAGTGACACAAGTGAGTCATGCATGTCGTTTTTGCCAGAATCTCAAAGGGAAAAGTTCATGTATTCATCTCAAGGTGGAGCGCTCAGATGACAAGGGCTTTGTTCTTGACTACAAGGATACTGTTTTTCAAAAGTTGGCTTGGTCAACTTGGCTTGGTAGTGTGCGTCAACAGCAACAGCAGTTGGAAATGCAAGCACTTGACCCTGCTTGTTCACACACATTCACACATCCTCCAAACACTCACAAAGCGTTATGCATGGTAACACAGGGCACAGGTATATACATGATTTAAGCTCTCTCTTTCTTTCTTTCTTTCTTTCTCTTTCTTTCTCTTTCTTCCTTGAACACACACAAACACATACACACACAAGCACACACAAGAGCCAGTGTTGACCTTATGGGATGATCAACAGAACTTTAACTCAGGTAATCCCATTAACAAACAAAGGGCTTGTAGAATTCCATGAGAGGGGGAGGTCCAGTTAATCTTGAAACGGTAGTTTGAGATGTCTTCACAAACTTGTACTTTGACATCGTCTTCTCTGTTTCGATCATTGTTGATGTAATTACATTATGCCACGATAACCACTGTGGGTTATGCTCTGAAACAAAGAGAATTACTTCAGAAAACATGAAACATTGACTACCATCTGAAGTATGGTGACTTTTTAGCATACAACTGTTTTGAGGTGACAATGGTAAGAATTCTAATGTCCAATGCAGAAGCGCTACAGAGGGTGCATAAAAGCATGTTGGAACCATTGTTACTTTGAGAGACGCCTATAGCTTGGTACCAAGCTTGGTATCCATCTCTGCAGACATGAAAGAGTACTAGACAGTACTCTAGTACTAGTACTTGCTGTGTGAAGCCCTAACGATCCCCTCGTGTACAAATGATGTGCTTTGGTTAAATCCCCACCACCCCCTTTCATTCGAACTGTGCCTGTTTAATCGAGGAGGAGAGAACAATGTTGTAACAGCAACATTTGACCAGGATTCCTAACTGTCAGACAGGTGTTGGACGAAGTGGTCATTTGAATGATCTGCGGTCCAACGTATGTTATCACTCTCTTTTCATCCTGGAGCACTTGTTTAGACAGGGCTCTGTGTTTCATGTGGTATCGGAGGAGTATGTGTGTGTCTGTGTGTGTGTGTGTGTCTGTGCGATTGTGTGCACAACTGTGTGTGTGATTGACTGTGTGTGTGGGGGGGGGCGGGGGGGGGGCGGTTGGGTGTGTTTGTGTGTGTGTCAAAGTCTCTAATTCTGTACACGGTCTGCCAGCGTTGGTTAGAAGCCCTGAAGGGGAGGAGGAAGATGCGTCAGACATGTTTCAACCTGTTATACCTCTTAGATCAGGGCAATTCACTTGCTACATAAACCGTGTGAAACTGCCGTGGCTCATTAATCATTATGAAGGTAGTAGCAAAGCTAACGTTGTCTCACCATAATATGTAATACAATGCCACTATTACTTAGAAGATATTTATCAATAAACCTCACAACAGCAGACCATATGTAAAAAGGAAATGCATGTCTCCACCAATGACAAGGAGAACATTTCCTACTCTGTAAGAGCAAGACTTTTATCCTGCCAGGTCCTATTTTTTTAATTGTGATGTAGGTCTCAGAATGTTGGATTATAGCTTGATCCAGGTCTTTGAGGGGATGATAGCTGAAGAGGCATATGTAATCAGAGTATCTCACTACATTGGTTTCTGTACTGTACATTTGGCATCATGCTGCCATTAAGGAGAGAGAATGTCTTTGTTAGGATATCTAGGACATGAATATATGGTAGGCTACCAGCTTGTGTTTGTGAACATGAAATTTGCGCAGAGGGACTGTAATGTGGAAGGGTACGTTGAGATGTATGGAAGTATGGAGTTCAGCAGGCATGTTCATTTTGTCAGTCATTATCTACAGTACAATGCATGACAGGGTGAGAAAGAGAGAGTGAGAGAGAGAGGGTGATTTGGAGAAAACACTGACAGATACATGTGCGACAGACAGAGAGAGAGCCAAAAGAATAAGAAAAAGAATAAGAGAGAGAGAGAGAGAGAGAGAGAGAGAGAGAGAGAGAGAGAGAGAGAGAGAGAGAGAGAGAGAGAGAGAGAGAGAGAGAGAGATTGGGCTAAGTCCAACCCCTTGCCAGTTTCAAGTCAGGTCCTGCACTCTGCCTTGTCAGTCTGCCTGTCAGTGTCGTTAGAGAAGATCTCGCAAAACAGATGATTGGTTGGATATAGACAGGATAGAAATTATCAAAGGTTTGTACAAATGTTTCCTTTACGCTCACATGTATGCTGAAAAGTTTATGAAACTTGTTTGCCGTTGAAACACCATACAGGGATGCCGTGCGTGTTCTCGTTCTTAAGTTTCTCATGCAGCAGTTTACGATGTATTTAACATATGTTTATAAAAAAGATAGCGGTAGATTTTAAAGTGAATATGAGAGAATATTTTTGGAAACCTGTATGGCTATTTAATTTAACTTCTAAAGAATACAAAAATGGCGAAATCAGCCTCCCCCAGTTGGGATCGCTGAGATGAATTGCAGACCGTGGGAACCAATTGCGGCAATTAATGTTCCCATAGATATGGTACATTTTCAAATATATGCTATTCAACGATAATACCCGACATATGTAATTAGTTTTTTTCCTGTTTTTTTTTATTATTATGAAAGCAGAACAAAAGTTGCCGCGTTGCTATTGTGTGTAGAATGTTTCAGAACATTATTTTCCAACATCCGTCAGCTAAAGATTGAACGTGGTTTTTGGACCATTAGTTCAATGTTAATGCATGACAAGAACCTGCTCTATCAATGGGATCATTAAAATGCACGACAAGACTCAAAAGAATGAAAGCCCAATCTAACATCCAACATCAAATACATGCATCAATGTGATCGCTCTGGTTTCTATTGCATTTAGATCCGTGGTTATTTACATAGCTCCACAGATGATCAAAATAACGCCCGCTTTTTGTAAGTGCATGCTTGTCTGCACCAATTAAACCTCACATTGACTGTGTCATTAGGAAGCGGGCACGTGTGTCAAATTCACGCATTGATTGTCTTAGTTTTATCCTGATTAACATTAAATTACGCTGTACTCACTTAAGGTAGGTTAGGGTGTGCTTGATAGTATGACACATTGAAACATAATTATTTGTATACTCCTGTGCTCACTCTAATAATGTGACTAAGTGGTTGAGTGTTCATATTTTTTGTGATAAATATTTCAGATAGGATCAAAAACTACGACACTTAAACCCCATTTAAAATTACAATTTCCACACTGATTCCATTATTTGTGTTATCTCTGACTCTTGCCATCTGCCTTATGTTTTAATTTTCAGAATTTGGAACACTTCATTCAGAGCGCAAGAGCAACTCCTAGTGGTGAGAGTAATAATATTTCTCAGCACTGAAAGCCAATCGACAGCTGTGTCACTGCCATGTCACGCAAAGCATTGGATTTCATCAAATCTATTCATCTGCGGAGCCACGAGAGAAGCCAGCCAATGTTCAGGTAACCTCTTCAACAGTTTCAGCCGCACCGTTTCGACTCGCATTGACCTTCAGCAGAGGCATGAAAAGGACTTTGTGCTCATAACCAAATCAAAACCACAACAACATGGAGGCCTCCCGCGCTGCCTATGCATGGGCTTCCCCTACCACCGCCGTCACCACCCCCACCACCTCCTCCGCCACGAGCCTCCTCCAGTTCTTCTCGGAGTACCAGGACAATGCAGTCATCGTCGAACACTACAACTACACCGGCAAGCTCCAGGGCGACCGTTACCGCGAGGGCCTGAAGCCCGAGGGCATCGCCTTCCTGGTGGTCTGCCTCCTCATCGTCCTGGAGAACGCCGTGGTTCTCCTGGCCATCTGGCGGAACAAGAAGTTCCACCTGCCTATGTATTATTTACTAGGGAACCTGACTCTGTCCGACCTCTTGGCTGGGATCACTTACATGGCCAACATCGTCATGTCAGGACCCAACACACTCAAGCTGACGCCGCTGCTATGGTTCCTGAGAGAGGGCGGGGTTTTCATCACGCTCGCCGCCTCCGTCATCAGCTTACTAGCCATCGCCATTGAGCGCCACGTGACCATGGTGACCATGCGGCCTTACCACGGGGCGAAGAGGGGCCGCATGCTGGCGCTGATCGGGGCGAGCTGGGCTCTGGCGGGACTGCTCGGGGTTCTCCCCATCCTGGGTTGGAACTGCATCCACAGCTTGGACCAGTGCTCCACCGTCCTCCCGCTGTACGCCAAAAGCTACATCCTGGTGTGCGTGACGGCGTTCAGCCTCATCCTGCTGGCCATCGTGGTCCTGTACGTGCGCGTCTTCCGCATCGTGCGCACCAACACCCAGCGCGCCGGCACGGGCAGCCTGAGGAAAGGCCTGGCGCGGAAGTCCCAGAAGTACCTGGCTCTCCTCAAGACGGTCACCATCGTCCTCTGCGTCTTCATCGCCTGCTGGCTGCCGCTCTTCCTCCTCCTGCTCCTCGACTTCTTCTGCGCCGCCCGCGCCTGCCGCCTGCTCCTCAAGGCCGACTACTTCCTGGGGGTGGCCATGGTCAACTCGCTCCTCAACCCCATCATCTACACGCTGACCAGTAAGGACATGCGCAGGGCCATCCTCCGTCTGCTGTGCGGACCCTGCCTGATGACCAAGGACGGCCAGGTGAAGAAGCTGGGCATTCCTTTCCTGGAGTGTAGCTTCAGTAAGACGGAGGTAGCCTCTCACAGGGTGGAAGGTCTCGAGACGACCATCTCCTCTGGGAACATCATCACTACGCCCTCCCCCATCAAAGCCCTCTACCCCAAGCTCTTCAAGGCTTGAGGACATCCCTCGGATAAAGGGGATGCCACTACCCACTGAGGAGCAGACATGAGAAGGGCTAGCAGGAGTTAGAAAAGCAACAGAGTCTTACAAAGACAGTTGGAGTTGGGGTATGGTCTATCTCAAAAACCACAGATGTGAAGACATTGTGTAAGGAGAAAATCCACTTAAACACAGCAAAGGGTTCTGTGGTTGTGACTCACATTGCATGGAAGAGACTCAAATGTGAATGAAGCAACTTTCTTGTACAGACACAAAGCTCCTACAAAACTGCAATGAATTGCACTAAAGAAACTGTTATGAGTTTACATTGACAGTGGTCTTAGGAATGAGCTATAGGTAGATTTGTTCCTTAGTTTTTAAAACATTGTGCGACTGAAGTCAATGCAAATGGAACCTTCCACACAAGTTTGTTTAGTGGTCATAGCGATTGTGTTTCGCTTTTCCCCTCAAATGTTTTTCACAGAACTGGGTCACCGAAAGCTGAACTCACACGAACCCCCCTGCTATATGTCTGTGCCACAGACTCTGTGGGTACCTGGACTTCGCTGGCTCGAAGGTCTGCGTTGTACCACACGCGCGTGCTGAAAACCGGTCCCATGGCACATCAGTGTGCCTAAATAGGGCAGACAGACAAAGAAGGAGAAAAAGAATGTTGTTGATGCTTTTATGCTCAGCCGTGAGAACTTTCAGCTAAAACCCAACATTCTGTAGGTGGGAGAATGTTCATCTGTAGATTTGGGGGATTCAGGGGGAGAACGTACCTCCACCACTGTTTTCGAAGTGCAGGTTGCACAGTAATGTCAGCTTGGTGCTGTTCAGAATGGAACGTTTGTGTGGTTGTGGTTTCTAGGTTGTGATTAATTATCTGAAATGTCACAACACCCACCAGAACAAAACAACTAGAACAAGCAGGTTGTCATGAGATAAAGTATGGTGATATGTTGGGCTCATCGGCAAATGTAGCCATCATTCATTTTTGCTTGGAAGGTTTTCCTTCAGTTATGATGTTAAGTAATGATTAAAAGTAAGTAATGGCAAATACGTCATGCCACAGCTACAATGTCATTGCATTTGCATTCGCTGACAGCAGAAGCAAAGAATAGATCAGTTGAGAGACTTGTCATCTAGCAATTATAAAGTTACTGTAGCAGTCACTCCATGTACGAGAATGTATATGCCATCTACGAAACAAGAACACCAGACCCAGTTGTGTCCGATAAAAGGTTCCAAACTCAATCTACTCATAAGGATTTCCCTATGTTGTTTGTGTGTGTACTTGAATGGGTCTCTCCACTTGAAATGGATGTGGCATTTATCACTTAAAATATGTATTTTCTCTTTAATGTAGCCTCCTCTTATGACTGAGAAGGTGCTCTATTTTGTATTGTACAGTGTTAAATGTATTTTTGTATTTCTGAATAACTTCATACAATCTCTATAAATTATATGCATTTTGTATCAAAGCGTTTTCTATCATCAGTATAACAATAAAAGGTTTTCTGTAAAAGTGTGTTCACTTTGCCTTGTACAAGTCTGTGTGTATGTGAGACGTATGTGTGTGTGTGTACCTCCACATACATGTACACCCTAATCAATGCATAAGAGTGGGCCTAAGTATGCACTTTCCATGATAAGGAAAGTTGAGAAAAGTGGAAGACTGTTTCTTTGAGGAATGCTACAGGAAACAAACCCTTCCACCACATCTGTTAATGAAATTGCCCTAGATTCTGCAGTCTTCACGCGCTTCAAATGTTTCGGAGCTCCTGTCCTGAACAAAGAACCTCTTCTTCAAAGCTGCACATCCGTGACCCATCCTCTTCCTGAGTCTGTCAACCTGTGCATCAGTAATAAATAGGGAAAGGTCGTTTCAACATGGTGACCCACAAGCCATGCTTGTTAACGCTTCAAAGGTCAATTTGAGACTGTGTGTTAGCGTTTGTCATGCTCTCTTGAGTCATGTTTCTCGGTCCTAAACTCCTATACTCCTTTCAAAAACTCCTAAATGGAAGCATTGTGTGCGTTTATGACTTTTTCAAAAGATAAGACATCAAGATTTGTACATAAATCATAATGAGTCCATTCGATTTGTCACCTGAGGATCCAAGACACTGCAATAAGTTTGGTTGTGGTGTGTCTTAAAAACACTTTCAGATTAACAGTTTATACAGCATCGCATTCAGGCGTGTAGGTGTTATGTCATGATATATTAAATTAGTTGACTGTACATGCAAAATGACATCAGTCAGGTTCTGTATACATAAAGTCTTGATGCAAGAGAACAATGTTGGCTGCTCCTCATCCCATTCAAAGAGAAGCTTTGGTTCGAGCCCATTCACAGCCACGGTTTAACACAGGAAATTCATCATGTTTCTAAAGCCTGTATGTTATTGTACAGTGGCGCTGGCCCTCCTAACAATCAGGAAACATATGGCACAGATGTCAGTTGATACAAACCTGTTTCCATATTGACATATGAAAGTGACTCCCCATGACGTGCATTTTCCATTTTTGAACACAGGGATGTGTGACAGTTTTGATAGCATCTACAGATGTCTGCGTGTGTCTGTGTATTTTTACGCCATTATTTGTACTATATGTGACACTGGATTCGTGATAGTTTCTGACAAAGTTCAAAGGTTCGAACCTTCCTTGGATTCCCTCCAGGAGCCAAATAATACAACTGAGGCAGAAGCTATAGCAGGATTAACAAGAACGAGAATGGAGACAAGTCAGTTCGAGCATGTCCAAGAATACCCTTGCTATTGCTCAAGGGTTACACAGTAGGATGATATGGGAGAATAGGCATGTGGAATGAAATTCTAATTAGGGCTGAATCCCTTTTCGACCCCTGAGGTGTCAGGATATCAAGCATTACTCACTTGAAGAAGAGTGATGGTTTATGAAGACTTATCCTATTGTTTATCAAAAGGAATGTTTTTTATTGCCTGTAAATGTTCCCCTTGTGGGTTTAACACTCAGTCTAGATTAAAACCCCTGCATATCGCTAAAAAGGGTTTATAGACGCCCTCTGGATATTGCCTGTTAAACTGATCGACGTGAATAATAATTTTAGTTGTGTGCACCTTGCGCTCACAACGTTTATGGGAATTATTTTTAGCAGGTTGCTTTGTTTCTAATTCAAATTTGTCTTTGAGCACCACCATGTGGCGTTATTATAGAATCATTTTTTTGTGTGCATTACGTAGTTTGCTTTGGAGAATCGTTTGGTGTGTCAGCACCTGGAATTGCAAAGTGTCACTTTACCTTGATAAATTGACATTTTAGGCATTCTTAGCATACATATTTCAGCAGGAAACCAGGGCATATGCTACAAGGTAAGAGAAGGAGGTTTGTTGCATGGCAAAATCATATTTTTAATGTTTTTGAATGATCTTTAGACAAGGATGCTGGTAGAACAATAACAACACATTTTGGTCTGGCAATATCAATATGAGATAAATAAATAAAACGATATTAAGGTTATGTCATATTTATGTTCTGCCTTTCTTTCACCCATATTAATCATTCCATTTTGACAGTGCACATTTTATATATAACTATAGGTTCACTCCAGGTCATTTGGTTTACTCTGCAGAATCACATTTACTGTTGAATCTGTGGCAAGTAGGATCTTTCATATGTCTAAAATAATGGACTATTTTTAAATACCGACAATGCTCTTATTTTTAACATATTTGATTGACAGCAGGCCAACAGCTTTGGGCACGTTGCCTATAAGAAGAGCCGTTCTCTTCCTTCATTTTAAGGACTCCTCCTTTGTAAAAGTCCTCTCCCGCTGGGTGATATTAACCACTCATTCGTGCCTATGGAGCCAAACCATGTCGTCTTCAGGCCAGCTCTTATTTTGACATCGAGACGAGACTCATACAATGCTTAGTCATGGTGAGTTACAGCTTTCCACCGATCCTGTGTGGTGTTCAGACAGCGACAGAAGAACGGACTGGAGCTTTGTGAGTTTCGCTTCTGTAAATGTATAGCTGGTTTTAAATGTAATTAATGTGCTGTTTTACTAATTGTCCAGTTAATCCGCGACATAACCTTTATTGAAAGGAATAAAGCCCAAAGGCTACTGAGCCCGCTTTGTCAACATTTTGTTCTCGATCGACTCCAAACCACTTAGCCTACCATATGCGACGCCAGTTTTTGCTATCTAAACGGTCGCTGTCAATTTGCTGTTAATAATCGATTTGATATTTGTTTGACGTAACCTACGATAAAACGGCACTGCTTTTCGCCTTTTCGAGTATTGTATAATTGCTATGCATGTTGCATGCCAATACTTGTTAAGTACGGGTTTTGGAACCAATACATCAAATAATGCATAGTCTATTGGATTCGAGAAGTAATCAGCCATTGGGCGATATCTGGAATTGGCTGGATGTGATAAACTGCGAATCCAGCTCATTCTCGGTTTACATAAGGACTGGTCTCACTTCTGGGTCATGTTTTGGTACAGACAGTTCCATTGTCGCTCCCCACCTCTACAGATTTAAGAGCAAACTAACAGCCACTGATGAGGGCACTCTGCGTAGGGTAAATAACCTAACCTAGCGTAAATGGGGTGCACAGAAAGTTAATGGATGTAGAATATTTAGTCTTTGAAGAGAATGGAAAGTCGCGTGTCGGTTTTAGTCTACGATGCTGCCGTTTCATGTGAACATGTATAAAACAATGCAGTGAGAGTTTGGCTCGATAAGCGCAACTCTTGAGCAAAAGCGGGGAGCAGAGATTTGTGTCTAAGAGTTGTCTATGTCCGTTTTAAACTGCAGCAAGACAGGGCTATCTTTATTTTCACACGTCGGATAGGAACAAGGTTTTCATCACAGCGTGTACAGTAACATCAACATTTGGCGCGGAAAAAGTATGCTATCAACTTTAGACCGGGGATTTTAGGCCCGCAAGTTGGCAATTGTCTCCATGAGTGAGCGGATACAGTACACTGTAAATAGTCTTCGAGTTGAGCAACATGTTTTTCCCAGAAATGTTTTTTCCCCCAGAAACTTGGAAGTGTTAAGTCTATCATAGAAAAGAAAGAAGAGGTTACAGGACACAATATTGCAACATTGCCCCATGTGTGTATGATTAGCCTACGTTTTCTTATATCAAAGGTGACTGTGGTGTCGAGATGGATTCAAGCTGAACACCTTTTTTTTTGGTTTCACTTTTGTGAATATTATAGGGTATACGACCTACTATTTGAATAATAAAGTACTATCACTCGCTGGAGCAATTCAGTCTGTTTTCTTATCAGAACTTCGGGTAATGATTATATGCACAATGTACAGGTCCTGTTATATAACTCGGAATATCTGCTGTAAAAAAAATTGTTGCTCAGTTACTGTGTTAGGTGAGGCAGTAGTGACTGTTACTTTGCTGAGAGACACACACAGAGAGACTAGTCTTAAAGCCTAAGGAATAACACCGACATGGTTAATCAGCTTTTGTTGATGTTGCTATTTTCTGTGTGTATGCCATGCGCGTGTGTCTGTGCAGTGGGAGTTGTTCTGGCTGTAGTGCATACCGTATTGCTTTCCTTCCTCCTTCCAAGTCACAGGACAGGGACGAAACACTCGCCATGCTGACCCGTTAGAAATACTCTCCTAATTTAAGTCACCCCGTCTTTCACTGACTGCGTCACTTGTGCCACAGTCTCGGCTATCTCTTTCACCCTGCCCACATTCCCGTGTGAGTTGGGTATCGGGGGGTGACTCTCAACTCCATGAATAATGCCGGAGCCTTGTTCATAACAACGCATAGCTCACAGCCCCTTGCACATTTGAAAGAAGTGGATAGGCTTTCGTAAGTCCTGGGACATTATCTGCGTGTTTCCCCGTGCTTACGAGCAATTCAAACCTCTCATCGTAACAGTAAAAACGTGCATAGTAATTGTTGTTGCGATCTGGAAAGGTGAAAGGTCACGATGCCCTCGAGCAGATTCACAGTGACTAAGAGAAAACCCGGCGATGAGGATTCACAGCCTGGGTGTGACAGTTGGATGAACGCACAGTATCCGTTTCTTAGTGGACTTTTGAACCAACTGAATGCTTTGAGTTGTTCCAGAACTTTCCCCCTTGCTGACTCACAGGTCTTCCATGGAACTTAGTCACAGGACACATCTGAAATGAGCTGTGAAGAGCCTGTAGTCTCGGCGCACCTGTATGCCCGCCTGTACCGTTATGTCAAGAATATATGATTACATAACCTTTTGTTTAAGCCCCTCTCTTTTTGTCTCTGTTTTTGTGTTGCAGGTACTCAGCTAATCCTACTGCTTTCCGTTAAACGCACCAGTGCAAACTGGTTCCAAAGCTTCCAAAATTCCAAAGCTGGAAGTGACTTCTAGGAAATCCAGCATAGCGACCCTGCCTCATTCCTTCGGACCTCTTGCGAAACCTCCCTCGAATGCGGCTTCTCTCTCAGCAGAGTTTATTCCCGTCTCCTCTCAGATCTTGGCAAAGCCGGAGCCTAAAAGAAGTCTTAATTAATACTGCTATTAAAATGCGGTACTAAATTTTATTCCCCCCCACCCGCTCCTTCAAGCAGAAAATCAATATGTCATTTTAACCTGCCATTGCATATTCCTTACTAGCTGAAACGTGTCCCTGTGGATACCGAACCTAATTCCTCTGAACGACTGATCAGTGTTTTTTTTTTTTTTACACATCTGACTGCTTCAGGTTTTTCCCCTGTTGCTAAAGTAAACACTTGTGGTCAAACAAACTAACTATATGATTTCCTAAGGTCCTGTCACACCTGCTCTATTATTCCTGCCCAGAAGACCTCGGTACCTTTTCATTTCTGTTGTTCTCCTTTGCACGGTTTTCCCGATTTCATAAGACGAAGGTTTGCCCTTAGACAGAGCAAGGGGGGCAGCGGAAATTCCGAAACACAAAACAATTTAATGATGCAGTAAATCCAATTGCAGCTCTGGCCATGTTGTAGCACACAAACAACCATGACTGGCAGTTAACACCACAGGTTTTTTTACCGTTGACTTTTGAACCCCAATGTTACACCATGGCTGGACTTGTGAGATAAGTTGGACTCCAAACAAAAACACCTTGGACTTTCATAGCTTTATCATCGTTTTTTTTGGTTAGTTTGAACCTTTTCCCCCTACATTTGCCCTTTGCCACCCGGCGAGCAAGGATATGCCTGTCAATTCGACCCGCGGTTGTTGAGGACGCGCAAACGGGAGAAGGGGAAATGACGGAGAGCATGACCGAGTGCAAGGCGCTGGTAACGCCGTCGACGCGCAACGGCCACCGGGTCTTCAGCTACACGCTGGAGAGCCACACGGCGGCCGCCTTCGCCATCATGAACGAGCTGCGGACGGACGGGCAGCTGTGCGACGTGACGCTGCACGTGCGCTACAACGACCTGGACGCCGTGGACTTCGTGGCCCACAAGGTGGTGCTGGCCTCGTCCTCGCCCGTGTTCCGCGCCATGTTCACCAACGGGCTGAAGGAGTGCGGGATGGAGGTGGTGCCCATCGAGGGGATCCACCCTCGGGTGAGTTCTCTGCTCGCTCCGCCGCTCTCGACACGTATGAAAACAACAAAAAAAACACAATAGTAAGACAAGAATAATAACAACAACAAGAATAATCGTAAAAAAAAGAAAAGGGGAAAAGGGACAGTGATGGTGTGCTAGCCAGGAGCTGGGTGCCAAGGTGAAGGGCTCCGAGCCAAGTACAATAGAACAGCTAGATGGAGTAGAGAACTGAAGTCGGCAGGCCCCCAGCCCTTTCTCCTCATTAGAACAAGGAGCCACATGTGACTGTTGGGAAGATATGGCGTCTGTTCGATATGATTATAGAGTAAGTTCAACATAGGAACTTTAAAGGCCATTAAGTGGTCGGTAGAGAGGATAATAGAGAGGATAATTCAATACTCCAATTCAATAATCAAAAAAAGAGGAAGGCCGTTTGCCTCATTGTAAGCGAGTCGTTTACACACCGGGGGAGGGGGGACTGTTAATGATTCGACTGTGTGCTTGATAAATGGACTTGAATTATCAGTTTGACCTCATTAATCAAGCATTTGCACTGGGCTGCAAGTTTTTTTGCTCAGATGGGCTGGAGCGGTAGCCAACATGCACGTGCACACACATACACACACACACACACACTTCCCTCTGACTCAGCAGATTGGGATCTGCGCCTTAGTGTTCCCCCCCCCACCCTCACACACACACACAGCGTGTTGGCGTGCTAACCACCCTACTTTGACTAATGAATGTGTGATCACTGCTCCAACTGCCAACTGATAAGGCCTACCTCGGTGATGAACTGTAGTGGAGTACCCCAGAACTGGTTCACTAAATCAGATGACCTGGTTCAATCAGTTTTATGATCAGAACAGAGTCCCCTCTTTTTAACAAATGTAATGGGCAGATCAACGCCTCCTCTGTATCTTTTGTTCTCTTATCGGTCTCAGATTTCCATATCTCTCTCTTTTCCACTTCATCCTCCCTCTCTCACCCTACTTTCCCCCCTCCTATTTCCTCGCCGTCTACCCTCCACTCAACCGTCCTGCCTTTGCCCACGCCCTTTCACCAGGTGATGGAACGGCTGATCGAGTTTGCCTACACCGCCAGCATCTCCGTGGGGGAGAAGTGTGTGATCCATGTGATGAACGGCGCGGTCATGTACCAGATCGACAGCGTGGTCAAGGCCTGCTGCGACTTCCTGGTCCAGCAGTTGGACCCCAGCAACGCCATCGGCATCGCCAACTTCGCCGAGCAGATCGGCTGCACCGAGCTGCACCAGAAAGCCCGCGAGTACATCTACATGAACTTCAGCCAGGTCGGTGAAGCGCGCGCCTGTACGCCGTGACGAGTAGACGGGGCTAGCTCGTGTGACGCGTAGACGGGGCTAGCTCGTGTGACGCGTAGACGGGGCTAGCTCGTGTGACGCGTAGACGGGGCTAGCTCGTGTGACGCGCAGGAACGGCGCAACGTGTTCCCCTTTGCTGTCGGCCTCGGGTCCGAATAACTTCCTCCGCCTCAAAGTTCCTTTCAAAGTCGGCGGGGACGGATCGTCCCATCTTCTCGTCCAGTAGGGTTTTTTAGAAGGAGGCCGTAAAGCGTAAAAGTTGAAAGGAGTGAGGAGTGTCCACGTTTCATCAAATTAAGTGAGCCTGTGGTGAGCTCTCTGATAGTGGTTTGGCTAAACTGCTACCTAACCACCCCCTGTTTTTGATTCTTAACACGGGCACAATGAGACGCTTAGTCAGGGGAACAAATGAGTAAAGGCCAGATGCAATGCCCTTGCTGTCTTTGTTTGACATGAAGGATGAATCGATCTTGTTCCTGAAACTCACCGTCGAAACTAATCTTTGTGTGTTATCACTGTAACCCACTGCTGGCCTATTGCAGTGTTATAAAGATTAGCCTGTGACACTCCATAATCAGTCTCTAAGTTGACTCACCGTATTTGGTCAAGTCCTGCCAAATAGCACTCATGCCAGGGGTGAAAGCTGCAAGTCATCAAGTTTCAGTCGTTCTACTAAACCTTCTTCTATAAAGAAGGTTTAGTCTGTCTTTTCCTCTCGGAGCTTTGGTGTTCAGTGACATGGTGTTTGTGCGCTGCGGTGTTTGTTCGGTGAGTCATGGTGGTGAAGGTGTGTAGGCCGCTGTGGGTTTGTGTTTTCTGTCTCAGGCTCGCATATCTTTCCCGTTAGTCAGACTGAAATGAGTCATCAGGGAAGGCCTTGAAATGTCACTGATAAGATTTCCCAAAGAGAGCACGCAGCAGTCTGTAAACAAGCTGGTTGATCCGAGTGCCAACACCAAAATATATATCTTTTTTTGACGTTTCTGACCCCTAGGTGGCGACGCAGGAGGAGTTCTTCAACCTGTCCCACTGCCAGCTGGTGACCCTCATCAGCCGCGACGAGCTCAACGTCCGCTGCGAGTCCGAGGTCTTCCAGGCCTGCGTGGCGTGGGTGCGCTACGACCAAGAAAACCGCAAGCCTTTCGTCCAGGCGCTGCTCCAGGCGGTCCGCTGCCACTCCCTCACCCCCCACTTCCTCCAGGCCCAGCTGCAGTCCCTGGAGTGGGACCCGCAGTGCAAGGACTACCTGGCCCAGATCTTCCAGGACCTCACCCTCCACAAGCCCACCAAACTCATCCCCTGCCGGACCCCCAAGGTCCCCCAGCTCATCTACACGGCCGGGGGCTACTTCCGCCAGTCGCTCAGCTACCTGGAGGCCTACAACCCCTGCACGGGGGCCTGGCTGAGGCTGGCCGACCTCCAGGTGCCCCGGAGCGGCCTGGCGGCCTGCGTGATCAGCGGGCTGTGCTACGCCGTCGGGGGGAGGAACAACGCCCCCGACGGGAACATGGACTCCAACACCTTGGACTGCTACAACCCCATGAACAACCGCTGGCTGCCGTGCGCCCCCATGAGCGTGCCGCGCAACCGCATCGGGGTGGGCGTGATCGACCGGATGATCTACGCGGTGGGTGGGTCCCACGGGTGCTACCATCACAACAGCGTGGAGAGGTGAGCGAAGGGGGGGGGGAGGGGGGGGGGGGGAAATCAGGTGGTTTCGGTGAAGGAGGCGGAGTTGCTGCTCGACATGTGTCCTTTGTTTACGTTCGGGAAGGGTGGTTGTTTTCTTTTCAGTACCTTCCAGCATCTATAGTGCCAGTAAATCTCTTCATAAGGTTTAATGCCACAATAAGATTGGTTTTGTATTTGGAAGTGCATTGTGTAGTAGCTTTTCTTTTCTTCTTGGGAACAATCAAGTAGTTTGAGACGTTGAACTACAGTTACCTGTCCGAGGTACAGCCAACCATTGTTACAATGCCACCCTCGTTTTATTTGAGGAAGTACATTTCAAATTATCTGGGAAGTAAGATTGCAGTACACAACAGGCCGCAGTACACCAACATACACCAGGAAGAAGCTTCTCTGAATGAAATCATCGCTTGTTCCCCACACACCCACAGACGCTTTGAATTGTTACAGAAGTGCATGTAATGGATAGGATACAGGATAAACCAGTCTGTATGGAACAGGGCTGATGAGTGTTTCTAAAAAAACCCACCATGACTATCCTCCCATTCACTGAACGAGTGCGTGTGCTACCCCCCACCCCCCGCAGATATGACCCCGACAGAGACCAGTGGAACCTGGTGGCCCCCATGCTGACGCGGCGCATCGGCGTGGGCGTGGCCGTCATCAACCGGCTGCTGTACGCCGTCGGGGGCTTCGACGGGACCAACCGTCTCAGCTCGTCGGAATGCTACAACCCCGAGAGGGACGAGTGGAACACCAAGGCCTCCATGAACACCGTGCGCTCCGGAGCAGGTGAGGGGGAGGGAGGGAGGAGGAGAGGGGGAGGGAGGGGGTGGGGAGGGGGACGCGTCAGACCGCCGGGCCTCCTGTCTGAGCCGAGTCCACGTGACGTCTAACCGATCGTACGCTCTAGACCAGTGGTTCTCCACCCTGGTCCTCAAGTACCCCACTGCTCTAGACTAGAGAACAGACCAGCTAAACGGGTAACCAGGCAGGCTGCTGTAGACATCACTCGTCATGTCAGTGGCAGCGCTGTCATCACTCTCATTTGAAGTTCCTGGTACACATGCGTACAGAAGGTGTGACTCGAGAGTCATAGGCCCCCAAGTTCACGACAGACTATGTCCTGTGGAACTGTGACTGCAGGAATAAGACACCAATGTGTAAATTGCTAAATAAATGTCATTTACTGCCAACTCACTGTACAGTCACCTCTGTGCAGCGTGACCCCTGAACTCCATAACGACCCCCATTCCTCTCCCCCCTCCCCAGGCGTTTGCGCCCTGGGGAACCGCATTTACGTGATGGGCGGCTATGACGGCACCAACCAGCTGAACACGGTGGAGCGCTACGACGTGGAGACGGACACCTGGACCTTCGCCGCCTCCATGAGGCACCGCCGGAGCGCTCTGGGCGTCACCACGCTGCACGGACGCATCTACGTCCTGGGTCGGTGTCTGGCGGCGGTACTCTGTGTTGTCGGTGGGGTAGAGGGTAGTGGGCAGGCAACTGTTTTGCTCCCAGGCCGAACGGAAATGTGGAGACTTATTCAATCGGCCGTCAAAAATAAGTTGCCTTTGTTAGAAATCTCGTTTCTAATGTAAAGAAATCCTCTACTTCCCTGTATGACACGTAACACTATTTATAACTCCTATCATGTGACATGTAACTATATTTAGCCTCAGCCCTGCAACGATCTGAAGACATTGCACTGAGCTGTTCTTCCCGTGTCCACAGGCGGCTACGACGGGGACACCTTCCTGGACAGCGTGGAATGCTACGAGCCCGAGACGGACACGTGGTCCGAGGTGACGCGCATGACGTCGGGGAGGAGCGGCGTGGGTGTGGCCGTCACCATGGAGCCCTGCCAAAAAGAGTGCCAGGTGCCCAATAGTAACTGCGGCGCCTCGTCTTCCTACTCGTGCGGGGACTCCTCTCATCACATGACGAGGCACGGCGGGTCCTTCGGAAAGGGGACTTGAGTCTGAAAACTGGGGGGGGGGGGGGGGGGGGCAACACTGCCCTCTCCCCCAAGGCTTTCATACGAAAGTAACCCCTTGCAGAGATCTCAATAAATTTATGATTAGTTTCTGATTCGAGAGCGTTTGATTCACTCTGCTCCGACTCGCATGTTCAGGCGTAGAAATAGCCATGTTCAATCTATTTCTACGCTACTCGCCTCCGACTGGAGCAACATCCCCTTTTGGACCAATGTCTCCCAGGTTCAACCAATGGGAGAGAAGGGCTGAATATTCAAAAGGCCACTGACAAAGCATCCAGGGGTTCTTTTTTTTTTTTCTACTTCAAGACCAGCCTGTGCAGACCAACCAAATCTAAGGGGGGCATGGGGGGGGGGGAGGGGGGTGGGGGGGGTTGAAAACAGTTACGCATTTGTCAGTATCAGAAACCTGGGAGGATTTCCACAATGCAAAAAGTGCCATTAGCATGTCTCTGGGCATGACCTTTTTATCATCAGTATACGTAACTCCTGTGCGATACCGTAAGAGAGAAGACACAAAATGGTGGCACTTGGACGCTCGCGGGCTGGTGATGTGCTTTTACAGTAGTTTACAGTCCTTGTCCTATTCTCCCCTTCCTTAGCCCCAACTCATAGCTCATGTAGAAACACCCGCTCCATCGTCCGAACATCCCCTAACCCCTGGCTACTCGGTTGCTAAGTGGTTATCAAAGCATTTGATTGGTGTTATCACCATGGCAAATACATTGGCCTGTTATAAGCCAATGGTCACGTTTGCCTATCCGATCTGTTTATATCTACAGTACCTGGAAATGGCTTAAGGGGATAGGATCACACCATTAATTGGAGCATATAGAACCTTGGCGAGTCCAGTTAACCATGAAGATGACAAATGTGTCAATAAGCATGGCAACACTACACATAGTCAAATCTCAGAACTCTCCCTGCTGTTACCATTGTGTTTTACATGCATCCTGCCTTTCCCCAGATCACAAGTGACCATTATTATCCTGTAGAGTATTTTTGGAGGATGAAATGGCGAGAACTAATCTGTGTAAGGAAATGTATTTGTAAACAGTGGTTTAAGCTACAAGATTTTTTTCTTTCTTTTTTTTGTTTTTAATAAGGTTTTGTACATTTGTACATGATATTCCACAGGATTCTTGTACAGAATTCAAGAGCTCAGTTTTCTATTTATTTTGTTCCGGTCCTCCTTGTCTTGTCATTTGTTTCAACTGACTACATCTTTGTACTGAAATTGAACTCTTGTTATTTTGTGTCTTGCTAACCAGCATGCGTTGTAATTGGGGATGCCTATGAATGCTACATTTAAAAGTTTGTAAAAAATTTACTTAAGTTTCAAAGGGACTTATTTTCTCGTCTGTAGTTTGAAATGAAAAAATAATAGGATATTTAAAGACTGCTTTGTACATTTTTCAGCCAACAATGCCTGTACAAAAATACACATTGTATATTAATAAAGTTTATGTTTATTGTACTGCCATGTTGTCTTTTTTCTCAATTGTGACATGTTGCATAACCAGATCCTTTCTTTTTATTTTTTATTTCGCTTTTTTTGGAGCCAATAAATCATTCACACATCAAGCATGGCTTAAAGGTCCCATGACATTAACATTTCACTTTAGGAGGTTATTTAACATTAATGAGTTCCCCTAGCCTGCCTTTGGTCCCCAAGTGGCTAGTAATTTTGATAGGTGTAAACCAAGCCCTGGGTATTCTTCTCCGCCTTTGAGAAAATAAAAGCTCAAATGCTCCGATTTGAAAATGTTCCTCTAATGTCGTCATTTCTTTGCTTTGCCCGCCCAGAGAATTTGGCCTGCTAAGGAGAAAATGAGCTATGACCATGCTAACAGGATATTGTTTTTTCCTCGAGAGACATAGCTTGCAAACGAGTTAGCCCCGCCTCTCTCCTCAGCATTTAAAGCTACAGACACAGAAAGGGCACCTGCCAAAGCTCATTGTGGGACTGCTCGTAATGGCTGTACTTCTGCACCAAGGCTGAATTTCAGGAAAGAGACTTCAGATCCAGTATTAGGGGACCACTAAGGCCTATATAAAAGCATCCAAACACAACATGCCATGGGACCTTTAACTTCATATTTAACTATCAGTTTGAGAAGCTTGGTTGAGCGGCATATCCTATGTGCATTTGATTTGTGTAGCATTAGAATAGCCACTAGATGGCGCAAAAGGCTCAGAATTATGTCTCGCTTGTTCATAATATTGACACTGACAGTTCGACTCAAGTACAAATGTTGATCTAGTGCAAATGTCCCTGTTTCCTAAACCCCATTACTGCTAACTGTATACTTTAATCTACATTACAATGTTTTTATATTGGCATGTTTCAAATGTTAAGACTACTATTAGGCCTGTTGTAAACCCGTTTTAATATATTAGGCTATCCATAACAGCTGCTGTTGACACTTTGCATAAAGTTGATGAATCCGGCAATGGAATGTGAACTGGCTTGTTCAAGCTAACAGTAGGAACTGTTCCACAGCTTCTGCCAGCTTGTCTGTAGGCCACACCACACAGGTATATCTATTGACAACTTAGGACTAATTCATCACATTTGTACTTCATTCACCGGGTCCGGTAGCCTTTAGCCGGCATAATCAGTATTCAGATAAGGGACGATTGCGCGCACACGTAGTTTGGTAGGCTATTTGTTTTCTGAGGGGATAGGTGTGGACTACTGAGCTGCGCAAGTTAGTAGGATAGTTGTTCATAAGAACAACTACCCCCCCCCCCCCTCACCCTCCCCCCCCCCCGGCGTCGCACAAACTTGCTTCAAAGAATGGATTTACGCTCCTAGCACTTTTTAAGAAAGTTCGGGGACTTCAGATGCAGCAAGAGCGCAGGTAATTTCGCGCCTTTAAGATTACTTTTGGATGTTTACATGTGCATATGCTTCACAGGTTACATCTATCAGAGGTCCATATGCTTTCATTTACCATAGGCTATAGCTTAAGCCTACTGTATGTAAAATTCGTGACCCTAACGTAAAAATTAAAGAAATAGGCTAGCCTACATGGTTTCACAATCGCTACTCATATATTCTTGCAGGATTTATTGGCATATGTCTGTTTATGATTAAATATTTTATAACATAGGGATACATGTGTCACGAGTAAGTCGTATTTCCTCAAAGACAATTGGGGCAAAGAAAACACTTAACATAGGCCAATAGCCTACATAAATAAAACCTATGTCAAAAATTATTTGCACTTAATTTAGGCGTTCTTAGCTCATATGACAGACAGCCTAAAATAACAGAGAAACATGAAAGAGAATGAATAAGTCTATTGTGAAATGTTTCAGCGCACCTCCAATGTTGGCTGACCCAACACGCTATTAGATTACCTCAACTGTATGGCCTGTTCAACGGGGTCCTTTCTTTTTGTTTGGTCGGTTAAACTGGTTCATCCACTTTGTTTTATAGTATCTGCCAACAAGCAATTGCCTTCTACTGTACGTGCATTCTCCCTCTCTTTCTCACTGGAATACAGGGTTCAGGATGATCCCAGTGACTGAGTTCAGGAACTTTGCCTCAGATCAGAATCCCCGCTATCGGGTTCTAAAGCCATGGTGGGATGTGTTTTCAGAGTACCTGTGCATTTCCATGCTCATGATTGGAGTCTTTGGATGTACCTTACAGGTGAGGCGAAATCTCAGCAACAAATTATAATTTCTAGTTTTACTAGATTGTGATACTATGTGTGAATGCCACAAATAGAATAAAGCAAATATTGAACCAATATTTTTGTTGCACGTTCACATTCTCAGAACAGTTGCATATGCAGGCAAAGAGCACATGGGATATACCCAGTGAAACTGTTGCAACAATAAGTGTAGCACATTTACAGGGTCAAATGTTTACCTTAAATGTGTAACTTTAAAAGTATAGTACACATTTTACCTTAAATACCTTATACTTTAACTAATATAAAATATTTGTCCTTCATGACAACCTTCAGGTCTAAATCTTGAATCCCATACCACAATGTTCTTATCTAACCTCCACGTTAGAGTAAACAGTAACAATGTAACCTCAATGAACCAGCCTTAATCCAAAATTGGCCCAAACCCCAAACACTAGTTGAGTATTTAAGATGTTGTCTTGCCTGCCCGAGTTCAACAGAGTGTCAACCAAAACAGAAATGTGATATAACGGTGATATCATATCTGACAACCTCTCCCTCTTTTGCCCATAGCTTACACAGGAGAAGATCTCCTGCCTCCCCAGCCACTTGTCCAGCCCTACCCCTGAGGCCATTGACTGTAGCTATATCCGTGGGTACCGGGAGAATGAGACCCAGGAGCACACTCACGTCGCACCCCACAGCGCTATCATCCGCGAGGTATCTGGACGCAAGAACAACCTGGATATTCACCAGTACGTCTTCGTCAATCACTACTGCTACGAGCGGGCAGTCCACTGGTATGGCAAGTACTTCCCTTACCTGGTGGTCATCCACACCATGATCTTCATGGTGGCCAGCAGCTTCTGGTTCAAGTTCCCTGGGACATCGTCCAAGATCGAGCTCTTCGTCACCATCCTCGGGAAGTGTTTCGACTCGCCCTGGACCACCCGAGCGCTCAGCGAGGTGTCGGAGGAGCGCGGCGAGGAGAACATGGTCATCTGGAGGAAGAACACCATGTCAAAGTCACCCGACAAGTCGTTGACGGAGGAGGAGACAGTGGGGCTTCTTCAACGGTCTTCCTCGGTGAAATCCAACCCAGAGAAGGTTAACCCGGAACCACAACCAGACGCTTCTCTGCTAGACAAGAAGGAAGGGGAGCAGGCCAAGGCTCTGTTTGAGAAGGTCAAGAAGTTCAGGACTCACGTGGAAGAGGCAGACCTCCTTTACTTGATGTATGTGCTTCAGACGTCCATCAAGGTCTTCCAGTTTCTCTTGATCACCATCTATAGCGCTGTCCTGGTGCCCAACATCGAGATAATAGTTCAGTGCTTGGTTCCTCCAGATTTGACTGGATTTGATATCTTCTGCTGTAACCACAATAAAGCCCATATCTTTTCCAAGCTAGCCTACTGCTATATCTGCTTCGTCGGTGTCTACGGACTTCTATGCATCTATAAGCTCTATTGGCTCTTCCATCGACCCCTTAAGGAGTACTCTTTTGAACATGTCAGACTAGAGACGGGCATCAACGACATTCCGGACGTGAAAAACGACTTTGCGTTCCTGTTGCACCTCAGCGATCAATATGATGCCCTTTACTCCAAACGCTTTGCTGTCTTTCTATCAGAAGTCAGCGAAAGCCGGCTTCGCCAGGTCAACCTCAACCATGAGTGGACTGCCAAGAAGCTCCGCACCCGTCTTGCCCGGAACGCGAGCAACCGTCTTGAACTCCACCTCTTAATGCTACCGGGGCTTCCGGAAACTATTTTCGAGGTTGCCGAGGTGGAATCCCTGAAACTCGAACTCTTGACAAATGTCACTATTTCCTCCAATGTGGTTCAGTTAGGTAATCTCCAGGAGCTAGCACTGATCCACTGTCCTGCTAAGCTCCAGTTAACCGCCCTGAACCACCTGAAGGAGCAACTGAAGGTTCTCCGACTGGCCATTGAGAGTCTGGAGCAGGTGCCCATGTGGATGTACACCCTCCAGAGCCTGGAGGAGCTGCACCTGAGTGGACCCCTGACCAACGAGGTCTCCCGCAGCGCCTCGCTCGATTCCCTCCGAGAGCTCAAAGCTCTTCGAGTCCTCACCTTCCGCAGCCACCTCATCAAGATCCCGCCCAGTGTGGCGGACGTGGCGTCGCAGCTCCACAAGCTCGCCATCTACAACGAAGGCTGCAGACTCCAAGCCTTCAGCAGTCTAAAGAAACTGAACAACCTGGCCTCCTTGGAGCTGGTGGCCTGCGAGCTTGAGCGCATCCCCAGCGCTGTATTCAGCCTGTCCTGCCTGCAGGAGCTGGACCTGAGGGAGAACAAGCTGACCACCGTCGAGGAGATCCTCAGCCTGCAGCATTGCCGACGCCTCGTGACACTGCGCCTTTGGCACAACAGCATCAGCTACATACCCGAGCACATCAGCAAGCTGCGCTCCCTCGAGGTGCTGGATGTCAGCTGGAACAAGCTCTACAAGGTGCCCTCCAGGCTCTTCTACTGTACCAAGCTCAGGCACCTAGACCTCTCCCACAACCAGCTCACCTCCCTCCCCCCCGAAGTGGGCATCCTCCAGAGCCTACAGTACCTCTCAGCGTCTTTTAACTCCCTAGAGTCCCTTCCAGAAGAACTCTTCTCCTGCAAAAGGCTTAAGACCTTGGCCTTGGGAAATAATCGCCTGCACTCTCTGAGTCCCAGGGTGGCCAACTTGGCCCAGCTTGTTCGCCTGGAGCTCAAAGGAAATCGCCTGGAGTCTTTGCCCCAGGAGATTGGAGACTGCCCATTACTCAAGCTCATTGCAGTGGTGGTTGAAGAAAACTTAGTTGATTTGCTACCCTCAGATATACGAAGTAGGATGACTAACAGTTGAGGGATGGACAGGATGGATTGAAAGTAAATGCTGACATTGGGTGGTGTGTGGAATACTGTGTTCCTCTTCTTGGTTTTTGAAGACTTCCAAACCAGAAGGACAAATGGGATGAAGCAACATCAAAGACATTTATAGTATGAGAGGAGAAGTGAAGAACTGTACTTAAGAAGGGCTTTCTTAAATCCTTTTGGCACATCAGCAGAACAATCTTAAGCAAAAAAAGAAACATTGCAACCTCCGTTAACTATAACACTTTGATCATTGTTAAAACAACACTACTGTCTGGGTTTTTCAAATACGTGTGGTACAATACACTGAAACAGAATATGTTTAACAGGCCTGACAACACAGGTCATTAACCTTTTATGAAATCAAAAGGACAGAGTGACGTGGAGAGGATCCCAGATATGGACACAGAAGTACATTTGGATTCAGTATTGTCTTGTCGTCCTTAGCTATGCCATTTGTAATATTAGAGGAATCCTATTTCTGAGTGCCTTCTGGATGGATCATTATCAACTTCTAACAAAGGCTGGAAGACAAGACTAAAACATGCTGTTGAACAGGTTTTTAGCTGAAAGCTATCCAAATAATTATCTTTGGTGTTCGACCACTTGACATGTCTGTTAACTTAGGGTCATTACTTTTATTAGCATGAAACTTGACTGCAACTTGACCAAATTCGAATTAGAGAATAGTACAACATTATTGTGTCCTTTCTGTAGTATTGTATCACATTAATAACTGTGGCTTGTCACAGCTGACACGTCAATCACATATTAAGCAATACAGACTGATATCATCACATGAAACTTCCTTATTCCTTTCTTTTTGCAGTGGCATTGTTTTTTACTACCTCATCTGCAAAGCAGTCAACCAGTGATACTACAGACTAACTGAAAAGGGCTTGATTTCCAGACAATGCTTGCTACCACTACTATCAGTAATAATGTTTTAGAACAAGATGAGTCCATTTGACAGTTTTTGAGGTCCAACTTTGTACTTTTCAACAGCAGTAGGATCACTGTCGATAGTGATAAAGAAACAGCACAGCAGTATACCTGTCTTGTGTGTGTGTGTATACATGTCTAAGTATGTGGGTGTATGGCTGCATTTTTTTGAAACACAGGATCCTTCATGCAAAGTTTTGTTTTCATTCTGTTCATTTGATATGTTCTAAATGCAAATCCTGTGATTCACGTGTGTTGTAGAAATATTTGCCTGGCTGTCATCCGCCCCCACACACCCACGCATAGAGCCATCACAAATTTGCTGCCATTGTGTTCCTCCTCTCTCTACAGCAACAGGCACAGTAGAACTTGAGGGTGGAGTCTTGTCCTGACTTGTGTCTCCATAACAAGGGATTACATCTGTTGTATAAAGGACGTATCCCTTTCATACCCAAAGGCACACAGGCCTGGCCTTAACACATGCACACACCATTAGGAAACCTACCCAAACGAGAATCTAAAAGTGAGGGGGAAACTGAAATAGGGTGGAGCAAGGGAGGAACAGGGAGAGAGTGAGTGGAAATTTCCTAAGGTGCACAGCCGGGTCTGTCACACCAGTGCGCGTGGCCGCGGTATGCACGCACACACAGGCATTCCTCTCTCTGGCAATCATTGCCTCTCCTCTCCCTTTTAGTCTGTCTTAGTGTCAGTTTCAGGGTGGCAATTGGGTTCACTCCAAGCATTACAGGAATAGGAATCGACGTAACTCAATCAGGAAGTGATAATGAAGACATTAGGCTACATAAACTCTATGCTACATAGTTCTTTTTCAATTGGTCCAAAGAGATTTAGGGTATTTAGAGGGGTACCATCTTATCCATTACTCTAATTGTCCCTTGGAAGTGCAGAGAACTGCACTTCCAACTTTATGCATTGACTTGAGTCAATGCATAAACTTGAGACAGGCTTCCTTTCGGGGTTATAGCTAATGGACTTTCGTGATTCTGAAGTGAATTGATAAGAGCTTTTTAAGTCTGGGATTTTGTATCCACTGTTCTCTTGGGTTCCCTGATGCGACTCACTAGTTAGTTTATAAATCAAAGAGTGACATAAGACCCACGGGCACCCACTGGTTTCATGACCCCCCCAAGTCCCTTCCCTTTAAACTTTTAGAGAAACATTCATTCAAAAGAGTGGGGTTAATATATCCATTAAATTACTTCTGAAGGGTGATTGTATTGCTTCTACTAAACACAATGTATAAGCATGGGATCCAACATTAATGTTCAGCAAATTGTATTATTTTGGATCTTTGCCGTATACAAAACCGATTCAGTAGTGGTTTACAGATGTCATTCATTGTCACTTCATGTGATAATATTATCTCACCGCTCTCAATATATACAGTATGTTGGGAACTGTAGTTAATAAACTATATGTTTCGCAATGTAACAGCATATACTTTTAAGCCACTATCTTAAAGAAGATAATTTTTTGCTTTAAAGTGTAATTGTTGTCAAGAACTTGAAATTGCCCAATTTATGTTTCGATGTAATTTGCACTTTGTACCTTAATCTTTCAATCTCATTTTGGTGTGATATTTTTATAATTTTTTCCTGGAAGACCATATGCAAATGAACATTCAGCCTTAGCCACTGGTTGCACAATCAACATGCAGGCTAGGTGGGAAATATGAGTGTGCTTTTAACACAGGAACTACAATTCCCACTAACAAATTTAAAAACAGCATGGTGTTCAGGACAATAGGTTTCCCGTCATGATTCAGAGCTTGTATATAAATTATTTATGTCAGTAATATGTATGTGTGTGTGTGTGTCCGTACCAGTCCTGCTATGTAGCTCAGGATCTGAGCATGTTTGTAGGTTTGGCCATTGTTATCTATACTGATTTATTGGCAAACCCTTGTTTGCCAAGGGTTAGAACAGAACCAGGCTTCCAAGTCTCAGTGAAAGATACTATTCAAGCATTGAGGTGAAAAGTATGTGAAAAGAATTTCTGGGGTTCTGAAAATCTCAAAATAGAGCTTTGAATTCACTTCTTTCTACCTAACAAATACACTGTTATATCAGTTTGAGCTCAGAGCTCGAAAGTATATTTTCTGATTATAGTAACCCCATAACTAATGGTAAACGTGTAATATTAAAAAGTAACAAGGGGATAACATGAGTCCTTCAGGATGTGGCAGGTGAAACTTGAGTCCTTGCGTCTGAAGCGAACAAAAGCCAACTGTTCTGCTCCTGTACTGTTTCTGGAGCCAACTAGATGATCAGACCTCGACTGTTTCACTATTCAGATAGCTGACCTTACGGTGTTTTACCCCATAAGTGCATTCCTTCGCCAAGTCATTAGAAATGCCCTTGTGGAATCCCCTTGGGGTAGAACACCATGTGCCTAATGTGTTGAATGAAGGATACAATGGACAATGCTTGCTCTGGTTGGGTTGCTACTGTACCCAGATGCAAGCTTAGAGCTTTAAAACTTAGAGCCTTTAGAGCAGGGCAGTAGGCAACCCTGGTCCCCAGGTGCCACTGTCCTGGATGTTTTAGATGTTTCCCTGCTCCAACACACCTGATTCAAATGAATGGGTTGTTATCAAGCTCTGTGAAAGCCAGGTAATGACCATTCATTTGAATCAGGTGTGCTGGGGCTGGGAAACATCTAAAACAAGCAGGACAGTGGCACCTGGGGACCAGGGTTGCCTACCCCTGGTTTAGAGGAAGCATTCAGCATGACACTATGTCCTGGGATTTACAGCCACATCCGAGTAAACGTATGATTAAAGTGTCTAGGTCAAGTCTGAGAAAACTAAACAGTTATTTAAGAGATGTTTAAAGAGCACCTGTAATTGGAAAATCTTTATCACCAGACTGGATCAACATTATCTGGTGTACTGGCAACCTCTTGTGGTCACTGCGATTCCCACACAGTTTGAATGGTATAGGAAGACTATAGGTTTGTTTGGCGTAATCAGTGATACTAAATGGCATTGTGAAAGATTCCGAAGTGCACAGCATATTTTCAATCGGATTCTAAATCGAAGAAAAAACATATATAAATGTTAAGTTAAACACTTTATTTTGTGATTCCGTCTTCCAATATAAAGTGAGTCAATTTGTTTTAGTTTTGCATGTATTTCTATGAATAACATTTCACAATAAATGTAGCTGTTTACAAAATATTATTTCCATAAATAAATAGATTAATTAAAAATTCAAAATACAGCTAAAAAAGACAAATACAACAATGCAAAGCGCAATCATCATGGTACACCACGTCAAAATTCATAAAGTCAAAGTCAGAAAGTACTAAAGTTACAAATATCAACAAGTAAATTTCCTCCACAAATGAGGAAGAATATAATACAAAATCGAAAAGAAAAAATATATACAAGTGTGCACTCCCTATTCACAGGGAACATCTAAGGTGCCTAAATTGCACTGTGCAAAAACAGGTGTCCAAAGGTCCACCAATTACTGATTCCGATAAGCTGCCAAGACAAAAAAAACGGTCGGCCGATTCCACAACAGCCATGACCCATAACTACAATCATCCCTCACAGCAATAAATTCAAGTTACCAGGGTTGAGAGGAGAGTGGGTTGGGTTGGGTTGAAAGTGGGTTGGGTTGAAAGTGGGTTGGGTTGAGAGGAGAGTGGGTTGGGTTGGGTTGAGAGTGGGTTGGGTTGAAAGTGGGTTGAGAGGAGAGTGGGTTGGTTTGGGTTGAGAGTGGGTTGGATTGGGTTGAGAGTGGGTTGGGTTGGGAGGAGAGTGGGTTGAGAGGAGAGTGGGTTGAGAGGAGAGGAGAGTGGGTTGAGAGGAGAGGAGAGTGGGTTGGGTTGAGAGGAGAGTGGGTTGGGTTGAGAGGAGAGTGGGTTGGGTGGATGGGGGCAGGGGGTGGAAGTCCGACTCCTGTTCCACAGAAACACTACGGCCAACTACCCCTATAGAGGTGTTGGTGGGGAGTAAGACTGAAAGCCACAGGATTCCAACTGCCTTTCCAGCAGTTCCACAACGTCGGCTGTACACGATTCTCGCGCCACATCCAACGCAGTGCGTCCGCTGGTGTTGGTGTGTTTGAGGTTGGAGCGTGGAGCCAGGAACTCCACCACATCCAGGAAGCCTTCTCGAACGGCTATGTGGATGGGCAGGGCACCACTCTGATCTGGTGTATTGACGGAGGCACCGAACTCCACCAAGACTCGGAGCGTGTCCAGAAATCCGGTGCGCGCCGCATCATGCGCTGGTGTCACTCCTTGGCGGTCCTGAATGTTTGGGTCTGCTCCGTGCTCCAGTAGTAAATTGGCAATGGTGACGTTGCCCATCATCATCACCTGACATGGAGAACAGAGAAATTGAAGATCAGGTTCCAGTTATTAATACTATATGGATAAAGGGACAGACACAACTTAGATATGTGAGACCTGCAGAAATGCTCAAGAAGTACACTGACAGAGAATGATAGGTCTCTACATTAATAATTTAAGATTACAAGAACATTTATATACAGGAAATGCATGTAAAATTATCAAATAACGACAGATTACCTGTAAAGCGGTCTTGTCAAATTCATTGACAGTATCGGGGTGCACTCTGCATTCCTCCAGCATCCTTCGGACCTCACTCGTGTCCCCCCTTGCTGCCGCAGTCGTCAAACTCCTGCCCGCATCATACTGACTGAGGACCATTGTGGATGGCTGTCTTTTCTCCCTGTAACAAAGGGACATAAAGATTGTTAAATAGTTGTGAGGCGAGGTGGGGAAATTGTGAGTTTCTTTGCTGAATTCATAGTAAGTTCCGGTTTACGTAGCCTAGTCTGGTTAGCTAGCTAGGCTGAGATAACAAATCAAGTGCTAGCTATCCACAGACCGCTGGCTAGCTATATAAATACCCAACGTAGTCTCGCTAGCTAGGCTAGCTCTACCATTTGTTTACAGGAAGGACTCGGAATGAACTAATTAATGTCTACTTTAAAGTGTTTATTGACTTGCGTCGAGTAGATAGCTAGTGCTAATGCTAGCCATCTAGTTAAAAGTAGTCTAGTAGAAAGAAAAAGGAAACCAATACAAAAGTTGTAGGAAGGGTGCATTCTTTTTGGTCAAGGCTAACTTAATGCTAAATAACTCTAGAATGTATGGAACACCATATACCAAACGTATACAACTGAACGTTCAGACAGACTATGTTATCGGAGTGAAGCTTAGACCGCCACATCTCTCCATGGCACCAGAATTTTCAGGTCCACCTCATTTTCTTTGCTCAATAAATAGCTATCTACTACCTACTAACTAACTACTAGCGAGAAACTACCATTGAATGTCAATAAGCATTAATCCCTAAAATGCTATCAAATGTTGGAAGAATACAGATTATAATGCTTTGGCTATCTTGCATAGAATTTGGGAACTATCTGGAGACATATCTTAAACGTATAAAAGTATTTTTTTTTAAGTATAACTTTTTTCAAAAAAAGGTTTCTTTAGTGTACATTGAGGGGCAAACCGAGTTCAAGTGATGCTCGTCAAAATCGCAGGGGAATCTGATGTCGGGGAATCTGAATGCCTCATTTAGGAAAGTGCAAGTTTCTCCTCTGTAACTTTTGCCTAGAGATGTCGGCACCAAACTGACACTTTGTATATGTAGTTGATTTGGAAACAAGACGTTAACTGGGCAATTGTAAAAAATAAAATCTAAACATGACTTGTCTCTGTCATATTGGATACCTTTACAGTATTGATGAACGTTCATTAAAACGTTGCTGTCAGCTCTTCACGGTAAATTAAATCTATTTTTTGAGACAAATCTATTACTCTAAATTGTCCAAATAGTCAGATTATCATTTAACAGTGTCCAGTCATTAAGTAGGCCTAAGGAATATGACTATTTTTGGTAGCTCCTCAGACCATCCAAACCTTTCTTATTGACGAGCTATAGTAGCCTACTCATCGAGATACATTATTTCCAGGCATATTGTGTATAGCTTTTTCACAATATAATTGTTGGGTAAATAACTAGTCAAATATAGTTGACCTGTCATATTAAAGAAGATATATTTTAGGTGATTTTCCAACAGTTCGTAACAAATGCTTGTTATTTTGAGGCCCACTGATGAATTCTTCAAAAATTAAGAAGACAATGAGTTCTGTAAAGTCAATACAACTATAATCCTGTATTTGTAAGCAGACATGTATGGGATCAATGCATCAGCTGGCCAAAATACTGTTTCAGTCGTCTTTCTAGCCGTACTATATGGCTGTAACTAGCTAGCTCCAGTAGCCTACTGTACTTGTGACTCGGTAGTTCGCTAACATTGTTACTGAAGTGACTCCCAAGATGAATACAACTGCATGATGACAACGTTAAACTTGAACTTAAACTTGCTGGTCATAAAATTGATGTAAAACCAAAAGTTTTAAGTAACTCTAGCCTAAACGTTCATGCCGTGTAACACTGTCTGTAGTGGGATTCAAAGCGAAAAAGCATTTAGGTGTTGTCGGTCTCAAAACAATACCTGACAGCGGTGGGAAGCGAATAAATACCCTGAAAACGGGCACAAATAGGCGATTTGTGATATAACGACTTGAGGTTAACTAAAATCCGATTTCGGATTTGTGTCTACGATTTAGTTTACAGTAGGCTACACCAGCCTAGACAAGAAGAACTGAGCATACATTTTAAATGTCCACCTTACTTTAGTTACCTTTGTCGTTTCGATGAGTTCCCGAACGTTACTTCCTTTCATTTACTGTCCTGTCCTATCTCTGCTCAACCTAGCAACTTTCAAATAAATCACAACAAATAAAGTTTAATTATTTAAAAGGCGGTAGGACCTTTAATTTGCGCGCTGAGATCAACACTACAGTTTGCCCAACCAAAATTTACAAACATTCGGAAAGAAAATATTTCCACCAATCAGAACTTGTCTGTTGGGTGCTGGCACTCCATATATGGCAAAAGGGGTGGCGCTACGTCTTCGTTGCTACACCATCACTGTGGCAACAGTACTATTGACGAATCAGAATGGGGAGCACAGAAGGCGGGCGATTTGTAAACGTTGATGTGTTCCAAACTCCATTCATATTTCTGACTTTTGACAGTATATCTCCAAAGACACTTACTAAAAAAGGCGGGTCATTGAGAACTTTGTTGCGTAACCTTGAACTAAAGCCGCCAATTAAATGTTTTGCAGTGTTTTCTGGCGCAACTGTTTCAAACTCTTCTGAATGGGAGATAATGAAGCAAAACATGACCATCAGAATGTTTTTGAATCATACAATTATTTTAATACGAACAGCTTCGATAATCTACACACACGAAGAAGGATTTAAAATCTATAATGTTATTTTACTATTACATTACAAATTATCACACGATTAAAGCAATCAATAGACATGATGGCAAACCAAGTAGGTAGACTTGAAATAAATTCAGACATTTTTTTAACCCTTGTGTTATCTTCGGGTCATTCTGACCCATCAGTCATTGTGACCCACTGTCGTATTGCGACAACTTTACCGCATACAAAAACAAAGTGAAGCATTTTATTTGAACCGTTGGGCTGTCTCAGACCCCCCACATTGCGAAGGTTAAAAGAAAATGATATTTATTTGTTTTTGTATTGGGTAAAATTGGGTAAACACAACGATGGTTCGTTGTGAACCTTTGGGTCATGTGACCCGAAGGCAGCACGAGGGTTAAAGAGTGCATCTCAATTGATCGTTTAGCAGTTATCTCTGGTGGCAAGGAGGGGTTCATTCTCATTCTAGGTGTTAGTCCGTAGCTGGTAATCTAAAACAAAACAAAAACACAAGGGTAAAACTAGAATAAAATGTTTCTGAAAGTTACAATTGGCAAAAAACTGTTTGTATGTAATTAACATGGGAAAAATTGGTTGTACAACATGTAGGTGTAGAGTAAGTTGGCCTACCTCCACTTTGAGTGATGTACCTGACCCAGGGCAATGCCTGGTAGCCACTTTTCTCTATGATCTTCATGTACCGCACCTGAAATCAGAAATAGAGAGCAGAGCAGAGCCAGAGAGGGTCAAGGTACAAAAATGAACATAATATGGATGACTGTCCCTGGTCAACACGCTTTATCAATTTTCTTAACCAAATTAGGCAAATGATGTAGCCAAGGCTAGCAAACACACCTGTATCCCTGACACTGTGAAGTAGGGGATCTCAAAGTTGACTGTGATGGGAGGCCTGCCCTCCATCTCATTGTTCTCCACACTGGGGAGGCCAAAGTGAGCCCTCATCAAGAACTCCTTTCCTCCCTGGAACAAGAGTAACTCCATCCAACTTTGCCCAGCACTTCTCACACTAAGACTGTAATATCATGACCTCACAATAGAGAACACCAAACATGGCCCAGCTCTGATGTACTAACATATCTAGTATATGTATCCAAATGTATATTTGGACTCACAGGGAAGGACTTGATGGTCCAGATCACCAGGTTCTTCTCAGGGACGTATTTGGCGCTGCCCGTGCTGGTCTTGAACTTGGGGGAGTCGGCATCACTGGGCACAGGTACCCGCACCTCCACATTGTTAGCCACGGACTGCTTCTTAAACTGACCCTTCGCCTGGAGAACACAACACAGAGCCGATGTCCACTCAAGAATAATCACAGGAAACATTCAAGCATCCATCGTGAATTTACATAACATTTAAATTCAATTTATAGTGTGCACATTTGACAATAAAGTTATACATTTTGTCCCTATAGGTCTTGTATGCATTATTCTCACAGTTGAAGTGTTTGTATGTGTTGAAAACCATTGCACTGTTTCAGTATCAGTCATACTCTACCTTGACCATGATTTCCACTCTGCTGTGGGAGAACTTCTCTATGACAGACTCGATCCATATCAGTGGCTTCACCTGTGAGATTTGGGCGAGAGTTTGATCAACTGCACTCGTGAATCCAAATGCGTTTGGTGGCGCGTGTCCGGAAGGCGTTCGGGCAAAAGGCTCACGTGCGTGTTGAGGCGGTAGGACATGAGCTCGGACTCTCCGTCCGGCGGGATGAAGGAGATGGTGCGGTCGCTCTCGAAGCGCGAGAGACGGACGCACTGGTGGAACTTGACGTCCTCCATGACCACCGTCTTCCCCTTGTCACCTGAGCGCACGCGCGCAATACACACACACACAAACAGGGCTGTGTATGCCCGGCTACATACTGTGTGCATATGTGTGTGTGCGAGAGCGTGCGAGAGGGTGTGCGCTGTACTTACGGCCAGTGAGGGCAAAAAGCACCCGGTCGTTGAGCCCCAGTCTTAGCTCAGGCATGCCAGACAGCATGGTCTTCAGCTTGATACTGCCCACGATGTCACTGCTCATCACACTGCCGTTGGCATTCACCTAGAGGACAAACAGGGGCCACGTCCTTCATCACATGCATCACGATGACAAACTGTCAAAGTGTCCAGTTTTCAAGTTGATTTGCCATTTGCGACAAGGTGCATTGGAATTTTTGGACCTGCTTGGTTCAGCCTCATTTTCTAGTTGTCTAACCTGTGATGGTTGTACATCTTCTTGATTACCAAAACTATAAATCCTTTATAAAGTATTTCTTGTAAACAGCATGCATGACAGAGGCATCCATCCATGGTGGGAATTTGGTCAAAATCACTGTCAACTGTCAGTTTTTCTCTACTTCTATCGCAGTGTCGTAACATTACTCACCAGTACGTTAATAGACTCGATGACGTCAATAAAGATCTCATTCTTTTTGTACTTGATGCCCTCTGACCTCCAGGAGACAGCGTTGGTGACAGTGGTGGGGACCTTGGTCTTGGTCACCTCCAGTTTGTTGCCCTCCTGTGTGATGTACCTGCAAATGACATTATTTAAAACTACTATGTTCTACATCCTAATGGGTAACGAGGGATTTGGTTAAGAGACACTGCAACTTTATCTTTCCTTTCCAAAAAGTTGGGGAGGATCATTTTGATGGGTTCATTTTAAGAGGTCACTGCAAGTTGAACCCTTCTGTTCCTCACTCAAAACTTTCATAATCTAATTATTTGTTAAAGGAAAGAAAAAGGTGGTGCTGTGGTCCCTCATTTTTTCCAGAGCTGTATATCTGGACACAATGTCAGCCTACTGGACACTGGCCATTCTCTGATATTATATCTGGACACAATGTCAGCCTACTGGACACTGGCCATTCTCTGATATTATATCTGGACACAATGTCAGCCTACTGGACACTGGCCATTCACTGATATTATATGTAGACAAAATGTCAGCCTACTGGACACTGGCCATTCACTGATATTATATCTAGACACAATGTCAGCCTACTGGACACTGGCCATTCATACTACAGCTCCGGATTAATGAACAGTGTGCGTGTGATGTGTTGAGTCTCACTCCTGCAGGATCTTGCTGTCAGTGGTCTGGGGAAAGCCAAAGTCCATCAGTTCATCCAGCAGCTCATACACCACCACAAAGTTGTCTTGAATACTCTCCTCCTCCAGTTCTTTAAAGTACTCTGTGAAGACCTGGATGAACACACACACACACAGACTCATATAATAATAATAACATATGACTTAACATGGACGTATGTTACGACATGCAGGAGTGCCTCAACTCACCTCAACTAATTTATAAAGAAAGGAATAGACCAGGGAAGCATTCGAGTTCTTGTTTGTAGTTGCTACCACTTCACATAAATGATGTCAAGGACAATCATGTACAATACCCACACAAGCATATGCATCATTTATAGCTTTTCTGTTGAGTCTTTGCCGTGTCCTTTTCCTTTAAGCAACAAAGCACCTTAATTACAGGACAAATGTGCTACTGAAAATTGAGCAATTTCATGGCTGGCGCCATGTTGACAAGTGCAGCAACGAGAAGAACTTGAAGAACAAGAACAAATTTGATAAAGTTGTACTTTATTTGGAACTACTGTGTGAAAAGGATACAGTACAGGTTGCTGTGTTTGATCCACATGAAGTGGACTATTCCATGGGCCATGATTGGACAGATAAGACCATCCTCTTCTTGTTGCATTAGCAGAGGCAGGAAGTGATCGATTTCTGACATGTCCACATCGCCTTTGTAGTTCCGACATATCAACACCTGAGGGGGATGATATGTCATATGAAAAAAGAACAATAATATATATATTTAATTTGATTAATATAGGTCAAGGAGTGAGAAGTAAGGGTTACAGTAATGAACACATAGTATTCAAGAATGATAACTAATAATTACTTTACTTTGACTTGGTATAAGTGAATGTGAACTCAAAATATCACATTCCATGAAGTCCTTTAGAGCCTACTCCATTCTATCCATCAACCAAGACAAGAAAGAACACATACGGAAATTACTATGCAAAACCAGATAGCAAATTAAGATACTAGCCCATGCAAATTTAACAACTTATTGACGTTGGCTGTACAGAAGGGACTGAAGTCGCGGACTTATACTTGAACTATATTAAAATGTTTATGGAATGCTTGTACCTGTGTGCATGCATTAAAGCGACAGGTGTCACTTGAAACTGCGTTCTCTGCCTCTCCTCTTTCGTTGTGCAAGGTCAAATTACCTCGCAAGCTTGAACAAATCAGCTTGACTTACCTATACCTAGTTAAGCAGTAAGACACATTTTCGCAAATTGAAACGGCCCACACTGTGTTGCTGTCAAAATGACTGTCAGTGCAGGCAACATGCAACATATAAAAGTCACACAGTTTCACCTTAAATGACATTTTTTTTAGATTTTTACATCCTGTTCGAACAGCACAGGTATGTCAGAAGCAGAACATTTCCGTTTAGGCTACATAACTTACGGAAGTTACTCTCCTTAACGATTAATGCAACTTTAACAAGCTACTTATACAATGTGTATGATTCTTGGACAGGTATTCACGTTTCACAATAACGGTTGGAAACTTGTCCAAAAGCCCAACCGAAACATTGGGGAAACAATTTCGCCCTTTTCATGCGTAGGCTGTCCATGTAAAAACGTTATAAATCAGCAAAGTCAGTGTGAGAATTGATCTTACCTTTCCTTTTAAGTCCAATACAAATATAGCAGAAGCCGACATTATTTATTTACCAAAATACTGAGCATATATTCTTAAAGTATCCAAACACTAAAATAAGTGAAACCAACGCATTTATTCGCCATTAAAGTTTTCCAAATGTAGGGTATTTCTTTAATGGTGCATTGGCTCCACCGTTCCTTTTCCTGAATGTGTCGACGTCACTGGTTCCAGGTAAAACATTTACTATGGCTGAACGCACCTGTTGGAGAAAGGCTGCACTTCTCATAGAATCCGCTAGAGGGCATCACATGTTCATAATTCAGTAGCCTATGGATATTTACATTTACATTTACATTTATTCATTTAGCAGACGCTTTTATCCAAAGCGACTTCCAAGAGAGAGCTTTACAAAGTGCATAGGTCACTGATCATAACAACAAGATAGCCAAAAAACATCGCGAGTAGCCAAAACATGAAACACACATTGTGAACAACCAAAGTAAGTGCCGAAGGGAAGAACCATAAGAGCATGTAGTTAAACAAGTTACAATTAAACAACATGAACAGCTATAAGATGGATATTAATGATTCACAGCAATAAAACGTGGGTTATATTCAGAATTCAGAAGATTCAAGTTTTACAATGTTGGTTGAAACCTAGTCAGATATAATATAGAATGATGAGCAAAATATAACATTTGATTTATTTTAATAAATTAAAAAATGAATATGTTACTGCCCGTTTTAAAATGATCACTATAGTAAAAAATATACCAGCGTGATAACGTGATAGCGTGTTTTGATTATTTTATGCTGAATTTCATTGGCCATATATTACTCTGATATATTCCAAGAACTTTGACCTTTGGACTTTAAAAGTCCTTTACTTGTCATGAGGGTTTCTTTTTTCGGCCCCATTGGAGCCACCTGACCTTAAAACTGTATCCTAAAACTGCATATATGTTACGTGATGTTGAAGCTTAGTTCTAAACCCATAACCCTTTCTCTATAAACAGGTTCCCACCACACCCCATCTCCTTTCCTCATTCAAGCCTCCTCCTCTAGTACTTGCCCTAGATCCCAGTTTGTCCCCTCTCCACCCATCCATTCAACTCTTATCAACTCTTCATGGGAGACGTGACAAACTATAACATGACTTCAGTTCGGAAGGCAGGAGTGTATGCGAGGGGCAGACTCAAGTCAATACAGATGTCCCTCTTCCATTGCCTGACAGTTCAGTTTGCATTGGTGGGTCAGATGGCTGAGCGGTTAGGGAATCGGGCTATGAAACAGAAGGTTGCCGGTTCGATTCCCGGCCGTAAAAAATGACGCTGTGTCCTTGGGCAAGGCACTTCACCCTACTTGCCCCGGGGGAATGTCCCTGTACTTACTGTAAGTCGCTCTGGATAAGAGCATCTGCTAAATGACTACATGTAAATGTAATGCATGAGCATCTTGGCCTGCTGTTGACATTCACATTTAGGCTGTAAAATGGGTGGGAACGCCTTACCGAAACACATATGCTACAATCACAATGGTTTTTATCTGTTAGGCGTGTTGTAAGTAACTGTATGGGGCAATATAAGAAAGCTCCAGATAGGAAATGCTTTGTTTCCCTTTTCGCTAACTCATTGTTTGCAGTACTGTACCTATTCACATAGTTTTGCAAGTTGGTACACGCCATATTAATAAACTGTGCCCTATTGAATACGTTTTAGACAAATAAATTAGGGTGAAAAAGAAAAAAGTTGTACCCCAACAGGAGGCACCAGAGGAAACATGTCAACATCAACATTGCCCCCTTTAACTCAATATTCTGGCTCCAATTCCTTCTCTCGCTACATGTCTTTCTCTCTTTCTCAAAAATACAGAATTGAGCTTTTTGTAGCTTAGACTGGGAAGGAAACAAAACTCTTTTTCTCCTTCAATTTTCAGCTTTCTAACCTCAGGCCAGGAACGTGTTTAAGACTGATTCACTTATATTGTCCATTTGATATATACAGACTGATTCTAAAGGTCCCATTGAGGTTATAATGATGATCACAGAAGGCCTATTTGTGCCCAAGTTGCTTCGGAATGGCCTGGAGTCTTCCTCTCTCTCTTTCATCTGTTCAAGGAAATCTGGATTAAATGTCAGTGGTCAAACCTGTAAACAGACTTTGTACCATCACACTCACTTAAATTCAAATTCAAACCTCAGTTTTAGCTAATAAGGTCAACAGCTCCAAGCTTAGTGGAACCACAGAGATGCTGCTCACTAGCCTGTCAGATGTCAAAGGTTATGGTGACTTCTAGAAAGAGACACTAATGTAGTTATGTTTCTTTTTTTTTGTCCCTAATGTGTCAGTCTAAGACATCCTCCCATCCTTTCAGCATGTGAAACCATGCCGGTTTGGCACGTTTGGCTTCAGGAATTGAGCTGAGAAGGTATATTGTTGTTGCTTATCTCCATCCAGTACAACCAGTTCTCTGTGTGGTAACCTGGCTGGGTAACTGACGTCTCATCCACTTCCCATTATCATGTCACCGGACACTCCCAATTGGCTACGACTCAGTGTGGTGTGAGTTGTAACTCCGCCCCTTCGGGACAACGCCATCCAATGGGGTCCGGCAAAAGGCTCATATGTAAATAGTGAGGTGAGGCAGAGACAACATTAGAGATGTTGTGCCTGTTGTTATTAATCACCAGGGGTTTCAGGGGTGTATCTTTAGCTCTGAAGAAGGGCGCGCAGGGCGTTGTGGTACTACTAATTTAAATGGTTATGAACACAAGCGTTTGTCGACAGCATTGCTGGTGCAGGTGGATACGCCTGTGGGATAGCCATTGATGTGCACAAAGCTTTTAATTGTGCACTTCAATTAAGTATTTTAATAACAAGTGGAATTTCACCCACAAAACATTTGCATTTTCTATTATCAACCATTGACCATTGATCATTTTATTCATGTGTTGTGTATCTGTTATTTTAATTAGCATTTTTAACTACCCACAAAAAGAGGTGCAAGTCTCATTTATTACCCTGAATAAAAAAAGGATAAAAAAAAAAAACATCCAATAACCGAGACAAAAAGCAGGACAGTATATCATATATAGATGTAAAAGCCCTGTACTTAAATTAGAAATGAAACAGACTGATTCTTCGTAGATACTGTGTAATTCCCTTAAAGAGAAATACCTTCAGAGTTTACTAGAGGTGTGATTTCGGTGATACTGCTGGCCCACTATCAGACGTGACAGGAATCTTTACACACCGTTCTTTTCATGAGGAATGTATTTCTGGTCAGACTGCATTCCACTCTGCTGTCACATATTGACAACAAAGCCTTGTCCTTGACAGGTGGGGTCAGGGAGGGTTTGCACAGTCCTATGATTGCGCTCTTAGTGAAGTATGTATTAGATGGCTGATAGATAACATTCCCTAGTTTTTAGGAATATATATTATAGGTAAAGTTAGTAGAGATGGATACATGTTAATATAGTATTGTATTAATATAATTTAGTCTTGCACCTGGGGGACTTTTAATGGTTTATGGTTGAAAAGCTATTGGCGGAAAGAGAAGTCTGTTGATTTTACGGTACGTTCGATAGATAAATGATGAAGATTAAAGAATTGTTCTCAGAGAAAGCTGTGTTGTGGTGTATGTTCTGAAGACGGTACTGAAAAGGATTTTGAATGCAGGTTTGCTTGACAGCAGGGTAATTTTTGTTGATGTATTCTTTTCCGTTTCGGGCTCAGGAATGTGAAGCAGATTTGCAGTGTAACCCTTCAGGCCCTGACAACAGTCCGCAGTGCTCAGGATCTGCTGTCACGTCCTCTTCCTAGAAGGGTGTTAGTATTGAGTAAAAGTGTTTCTAATGAGAGGAAGGAAGAGGCGTGTCACTGAAATAGTGACTCATTTTGAGTGACATTTGCTTTATTTCTTTATGTACCTTTAGCCACCCACATAAATCCCAGTGAGACCTAAATAAGATATAAAGGGTATCACACAATAATTGTTCTACGTTAAGGGTAAAGTTCTGTAGACCTTAATGGAGAGTGTAATACTATAGCAGGGCTTTATACAATACATGAACCCCTTCAACACAGGATAAAAGCTATCGATGGCACTCCCTCGTCTCCTGACTCTCACTGTATCCAATGCTGATGTATTATGCAGAGCAGAGCACTGATGCGGTGTATTGTGAATGAGCGGAACCAGTAATTAGTCGTGAATTATGGATGATGATTGGTGGGGTCTGGTTGGGTCGGGGTGGTTTTGTGGCGGTGTGTCAGACCACCAAGCAATCTTACCGCCTACGCTGAGAAGACGCTTGCAAAAAACCTTTTTGCAATGGAGGGCATGAAGAATTCTGTTAAACATTTTTTATAATGCTGTGAATAAGTATTAGGCACAGTTTGTTTACAACTTATTCAGATCCAAAGACCAATATCATTTTACACACACAAATGAACAAATCATTTATATGTATTCAGATATGGTTTTGGTGTAAAATCTAAATTTATAACAAACAGTGTGGAAGGGATTTTTTTTTGCAACAATTGTGCATCTCTTAGTTACCGCTACACCACTCCATGAATCTAAGAGATGTTTCAATGTGTTCATGGTTCATTTGCAGCCCTCTCACTACTCTGTAATCCTTCTAAGCTAATTATGAGCCAAGTCTGTTTGAATGGTTAATATATTACGTGTTTAACAGGTTTTTTCTGTTCCAGAATTGTCTAGAGGCAGTATCTCTTAGTCAGCAATTAACATTCCCAAAACAATGTGAATTTGAAGTACCATTAAAATATTGACCTCATTCTCATCTCAATCTCTTTTGGGTTTTGGTGTCAATCAATAAAGTTTATAGTTAGAAGAAACACATCTTGTGAATAAACCAAACGTGATCAATCTAGTTTCAAAGTAGGCAGAGACAGAGACAGAGAGCAGTCAGATGAAGATAGAATCAGAGGACCCACAGATTCCAAATCACACCATCAGAGACTTGTGACTGTGGAGTGCTGCCAGGAACAATGCACGTATTGTTTTCAGTGGTGCCTCATCTAAACCACCGGTCAACTGCACGTGATATGAATACAGATATGCTTGACTGTGTGCCGGAAAAGTAAGAGATGCGGGTCAGCATTTCAATTATTCATATTTTATTTACCGAAAAACACAATTTCAACCGTAGTATTTAGACAGGATTCTAAATGTTGCAATTCACGCGTAACAGACAGCTTTTGTAGTCGGTCCAGAAAACTCTTTGTTTTCGCTTTCACCACTGTCATATGATGGTTCAATGGTATAAAGCTGTTACATTCCATAAAATAATTATGTTTGTATTTTCGAGTTTGAGGACGTCATATACATAAGAAAGAGGATGATTAAAGCTGGATTGAAAACTCAATGTAATGTTTTTACAATATAGGCCTGTATAGAAATAAATAAATGAATCTGCAATATGTACAACATTCAAGGTTTACAATGTACAAAACTGAACAAGGCAAAGCAACATTAAGTATTTACAAAGTATTATAAAACTATTAACACAACTCAAAAAGAAAATAATCAAGCTAAAAGTCACAAAAAAAGCAACCGATTTTCTTCATTGGTTTTGGGAACACCAAGGCAACGGTTCAACTGAACAATAGCTTTCCTTCATGATTACAGATTATCCGCGTTACATACCCACACCTAAGTCATGAGGAAATTTCAGGTTTTTTATACCTAAAAGTAATTTAAAATAAAGTTTCTTCTCCTTAATGTCTGTCACTGGTCATCAAGAAACCACAACAACACAGAGAGCACAGGGTCATGAGGGTCAGCGATGAGGGTCATTATAAAATCCATACATTAAGTCTCTGTTCTCCCCTACTCTTGAAAAAAAACAGAAAAAGTACATCACTTCTGCATAATAGTCTCAAATCATCTCCATAACCATAATAACTTCCTATCAGAATGGAATCTACACAATTCGGCAACAAGGCAACTGGTTGAAAGAAAATGTGTTTTGTGCGAGGCACAATGAGAAGGCGATAATTACCGTAGTTGGTAAAAGAGTTCAAAGATGGAGGACGTCCTAAGGCATTTAAGAACAGTGTATCAGTGTAGATGGAGAAACCACAGACGTTAAGATTTCACTACGGACACATGACGCCTCAGAACAACCATAACCCAATTATACAGAAAAAAATATGAAGGACTAAACTTAATTTGTAGTATATTTTTCATCTTAACCCTTGTGTTATCTTCGGGTCATTCTGACCCATCAGTCATTGTGACCCACCGTCGTATTGCGACAAATTTACCTCATACAAAAACAAAGTGAAGCATTTTCTTTTAACTGTCGGGCTGTCTCAGACCCCCCACATTGGAATGGTTAAAAGAAAATTATTTTTATTTGTTTTTGTATTGGGTAAAATTGGGTAAACACAACGATGGTTCGTTATGAACCTTTGGGTCATGTGACCCGAAGGCAGCACGAGGGTTAAAAAAAAGAAGTTGATACAAAATGGCTTCCGGAGGTTTCTTCAGCCATGGTCCCACACACTTAAACAAGACCACACCCTACAGAAGCTTACGGATGGCTTCGTCTTCTTCAAGTCGTTTTCCATTTGTCCTTGAGAAATGTTCCCTCTCTCCTTTTCTATATCATATTTTCTTCATTTGGAGGTTTTCCTTTCGGAGTCTTGGACGGCACAGTACTGAGGTCAGGACAGCAAGCCCCATGATGAGGTCATCAGAGTGTGGAGAGGATGAGTCAGCAGCAGCAGCATTACCAGGGATCGGAAGGACCTTCATCTGGTCACGTTTTCAAAAACAATACATCGATTTAAATATTCTTCCATTTCCGTCTTTTTCAAGTCTTCGGAGTCACTCCTAGTCTTCGTCCAGACTCACAGCCTGTCTCTATAAAGAGAGAAAAAAAAATCATTTACAAAACATCTTACAACACCTCTGACATGATATCGTTATCAGGTAGATTGAACCCGTTTGATAACACCTGAAGCACCTCAGGTCGCACAAGGAAGGACGGCCGTCGGTCGAGGCTAACGCTAGGATGTGTTCAGAACAATAAGGAGCATGAACCTACCTCTGGGTAAACATATCCTTCATGGTCCTGCCTCCGGCAGATGTGAACCTCGTCCTCGTGGACCTCGGTGGTCTTCTGGTAAACTGGGTTGTCGAAGTGGATGGTATTGGTGTTCTTTTGCCGCCAGTGTCTCCAGAACCACACGCCACCGATGGCCACCAAGCACAACACCGCTACGGGAAGAGAGAAGGTCCAAATGTCAGTTGGACAACAGGGGAACAGAAAGGACATAGGGTGCAACTACCAAGACAAGAAACAATAGGATACTCACTCAGTGGCAACACGACATAGAGAGCAGTGGGGTGAGATGTATTGGCTTCTGTTGGCATGGCAGCATATCTGCTTCCTGAAAAAAGGAAAACAAAACAGCATGGTTCATTTTAGAAACCAGTCCCCCTCAGTACATGTGTATTAGTCTTTTGTAACTGACTTGCATACAGTTGCTGTGACGTAGAGGCCTACCTTTGGCTGACACGACGGTCTCCTGTGGGTTTTGAGTGGTGGAGCTACTTTTCGGATCCTGAGGACGTACGCGGGGGAGAGAGGACGTGGTAGTGGCGGTAGCTGTGATAGTGGTGGCAGGTTCAGGCTGTCTTGGCAGGGCTGGGGCTTCAGTTTTGGGTCCGACAGGTGGCACCATGGGTTTTTCAACTGATAGGGTTGCAATAAGGTCGAATGTTAACAAAGGTCAAAAGGTTAATTAGCCATACATAGCTTCCTTCGCAACTGAGGACATGAAACCTACCTGACTCGCATTTCTTCATGTCAGAAGCCAGGGTGATGTTGTCAGGGCAGGCACAGGTGTATTTGGGGGAGCGCTGGTTGATCTGGGGGGCAGGGAGACACAGGAACTCACAACCACCATTCATACTGTTACTCTCTCTGCACCAGTTGGTTCCTGCAGGAGACAAAGAAGGAGAAAGGCAGTTAGCGTTAGATCACATGTGGAGTCACTTATTAAACTATAGCTCCAACCGGTCGTATCATGTGGGAAGCACATGACTGGCTATCGTACCGTTGGGCTGCTTGAGATCATGGTACAACACAATATCCTCAGGCTGAGTCAGGTTCTTTGCAAGTTCCTTGATATCACGTCCTGTAAGGCGGTTGGCACTCATTACTGTGTTGCTGCTGACGTCAGTCCAGTAAACTCGGTCCTATGATAAAAGAAATGTAAAAGACAAAAACTAAGTTACTCAAAACAGCTCACACTGTAGCAATATCGAAACAAAATAGCTAGCTGGCAATTTTTTTTTTTTTACAGTTGAAGCTTTTAGATGTAGAAAATCAACCCGTTGGCCTAAATTTGGTAAGCTTGGTCTCATCTTAACAACGGACTGGATTGCTGGACAGTAATACATCCAAAGCTGGCTGGCTATGCTCAGCTAATTAACAGAGCTAGTGTAGGTAAGGCTGGGACCCTCTTAGTATCCTCTAAGCACAGTGAGGATGTTATTGACCTGCGAGCTTAGCTTCTCAGGTGGGCTTAGTGGGGGAAGGATTTCTGGGAATGTGATTTTGAATCATTACCTCTGGTTCGGTTGGAGTAGCAATTCAGCCATATCTCTCTTTGAACCCGCTATCGCAATCTTCCATGAGGGCGATGAAACCCAGTCAGACTCACCTCGAAGACGGTGAGCGCGATGGGGTGTGGCAGCTTCCCCGCGTTGGCGATGAGGGTGTGGGGTGCTCCCCCGTCGGTGCTGATGCTGAAGATCCCGTGCATCTTCGAGTCCACCCAGTACAAACGCTGATTCACCATGTCTGAGAGGGAAGAGACATTAGGAGCGCCATTAAAACCCTTCTGTTTGGATTGGAACGGTTGGGTCAAAGTGATGGTGAATTTCGTCGTGGCCATTTCACATGGTCCACTCACCCAGAGTAATGCCGTTGGGCCACGCGATGTTGTCTGTCACTAAGGCAACGCGGTCGGCTCCGTTCAACCCGCTCTTCTCGATCTTGGCATTGGTTCCCCAGTCGGTCCAATACATGAAGCTGGACAAAACAGTTCCCCTTCACCGTCAATACATGATTTTAGATACTCTTGGCAGAATCCTGTACTGAGCGGATAGTCTTGTGTCAAAAGACTGTCTTTTGTGCTACTGAGGACAACAACATTATAGCAATATTCTAGAAAGTTCCTAAGCCCACTGGAGGCACTTACTTGTTGACAGGGTCCACCACAATGCTTCTCGGTTTGTCCAGGCCTTCGGAGATCAACGTCTTCCTCTTCAAACCATCTTCAGTCGCCACGGAGATGGTCTTGTGGACACCGTCGGTCCAGTAGATGTTGCCGTGGATCCAGTCGACGGCGATGCCCTCGGGGGCCCCGTTCCAGCTGTCAATCACAACGCTGTGGTGGGAGGAGTCCTCTGCATGGTCCAATTGAGTCCTGGAGAAGAGGTGGGGCAAAGGTGGGGTGATGTGATGTTGTTGGGTAAACAAGGTCCTATCATATTGTGCACACATCCCAGGCACACACCCATATAGTATATGTCCCCAAAACAAGTACACTGGCACACACACATAGGACTGCAGGCTGCCAATGGGAGTTCTAGGAATACAGCTTTGACACACACACACACACACTCACCTGTAGATCTTCTTGTGGGTGTGGTCGGACCAGAACACGGTCTTACTGGGGATGTCTATGTCCAGAGCCGTGGCGCTCTTGAGCCCTGGGATGATGCGTTTGTAGTCTTTGCGGTCCAGAGTCATCATCCTCACGTCATGGTGATTGGTGAAGAGCAGATAGGGAACATTACCTGGAACACAATTAAATAACACCCCGTTACACCTCATGGTGTTATATTACATTGCAATTTGTAATGATGTCACTCCAGTTCGGCATTGTGGTCACATTAAGGAAAGAGTACATTGATTAAAGCTAGACTGGGCAGAGCTTCCATTTTCAGTCAAACAAGGGCTTTTTATTTTCTGTATTGTGTAAGGATGTTTTTGAGAAAAAAGGCTACAAGTTCAGGTCATAGGCTTATTGTAAAGTAATTTACCTGCGACAGCCTTGCAGTCTTTAGTGTAGGGGTCCATGGCGTAGCCCTCCTCACACACACACTTGTAACCCCCGTCCTGATTAATACACGTCTGACTGCAGATGTCTGGGCTTTCACACTCGTTAACGTCTGCAGGTGTTGGAGAATGTTAAATGTCAATTTATTTTCACTTGACCATTCTCAGAAAATAATGCTTTTGAAGATAATTTCTGCTGTAAGGTTGACCTTTCTGCTGTACATGATGAATGCTTTAAGTGGTATTTTTTGAAACTATGAGGTAAACAATAAGATGCGTTAAAGGTTGTGCCAAAACCTGTTTAAACATCACTCAATCTCTCACCTTCGCAGCCTTTTTTGTCAGCCATCAGTTTGTATCCTGCACGACAGAGGCACTCAAAGCCCACAGTCAGATCCTTGCAGACATGAGAGCATCCGCCATTTTGGGTCGAACACTCATTGTTGCCTGGAAAATTGGACAAAAATTTTAAACCAGGCCAACAATCATTATAAAATAAGCATGTCTTTTTCCAAGGCTTGGATGTATATGACCTAATCCACAACCACTAACTATATTGGCATGTTAGAACAGAACTACTTGGCTAGCTATCCTCGTCAAATTTTCCTAGCTAAGATGTGTCCTTCCTTTTAGCATATAATTTGCTAGCTCCAGAAAAAATACTGTAAAAGGATAAATGCAAGTATAGCAAGCCATCATGGTTCACTGCAAGAAAGTAGTGTAGCTAAGACGACGCTTGTGCTGCCAAAATTCTAGCAAGATACCTGATATTGTGACTCACCACAGTCTTTCAGCGGTTCGTCAGACCAGTCACGGCAGTTTTTTTCCCCGTTGCACACCTTGTCCATGCTGATGCACTCTCCGCTGCGACACTCGAACAAGCTCGGACCCTCGCACTTCTTAACTGGGGACACGGTTGCATCACACTACATTACACTACACGTTTCAGTAGAATAGTTTCGAAAACATGATTTGGCTACATAGCTAGATTTTTGGGTGCAAAAACTAAATACACACAGTCCCGAGAAATCAATCCATTCATTTGATACAGTACGTGGAATGGTAATAGTGTAGGGCTCACCTTGGGAGCAGCCGATCTCGTCACTCATGTCCCTGCAGTCATGGACACGGTCACACTGGCGGCTGCCATGGATGCAGGTGCCATCACTGCACTGGAATTGGTCGGGACTACACGTGGGACGAGCTGTGTGGGGAGAGGGACAGAGAGAGAGGGAGAGAGAGAGAGAGAGAGAGAGAGAGAGAGAGAGAGAGAGAGAGAGAGAGAGAGAGAGAGAGAGAGAGAGAGAGAGAGAGAGAGATGGTTAAATGCAATAGGTCAAATGAGGAGTTGTGAGAGACAAAAGACGGAAGAGGAGGAAAATGGGTGGAGTTCCCAAACAAGATTCCGAGTTTGCGTTAGAAAAAGGGAGGGAAAGACACGGAGAAAAGAAGAGAGAGACGGCTACCGTCACCATGCACTCACTGCAGTTGACTTCGTCCGAGAGGTCTTGACAGTCCAGGTCCCCGTCACACCTCCAGCTGCCGTGGATACACAAGCCGCTGGCGCATTCGAACTCCCGGCTGCTGCACGTCACCTTGGCCTTGGGGGCGACCCCGGAGCAGGCCTGTGTCCACTCGTCGGAGCCGTCGGAGCAGTCCTCGTCTCCGTCGCAGGCCCAAAACCGAGGCACGCACACCCTGTTGTCGCACTGGAAGGAGCCCTCGGTGCAGGTGGGGGCGGGGCAGGAGGCTTCGTCCGAACCGTCGGGGCAGTCGGCGTCCTCGTCGCAGCGGAAGGACGAGGAGACGCACTCGCCGCTGTCGCAGCGGAACTCGCCTTCGGTGCAGTTCTTTGCAGTCACTGGAGAAAGGTCGAAAAGGAGAGGGATTTGGAATTGACACTTAGGTTGATACCCTCGATGACACCTTTCGTATTCTTTTGATGATACTATAGCATCGTTTGACAGTTTTGCTAGTACTTTGATTCGAGAGGTTTTGTGAAGAGAGCTTGATGTTATCTGTTGTCAAGAGATGTGTATTTGAAAATGTCCCCCTGTGTGTACTATTACAATGTCCATTCTATTCTGTTCTGTTCTAGTCTTTCCTATCATATCCTTGCTTCATAGTTACTGGGAAAACTGTCACACGACACAATCAAGATTCAGTTCTTTGAACTTTCCGACTGACGCTTGCCCAAGCACTCCAGATAAAATGAAACCCTAGCCTAGCAGGTTGTCCCCTGGCCATAGTCGTTGTTCCCCTCACTGTTCCATGTTGTGAATCTGTGTGTGTGTAGACTTACAGCAGCCCAGCTCATCTGCTCCGTTGCCACAGTCGGCACCGCCGTCGCAGTGCCATCGCCCGGGTATACACTGGTTCAGAGGAGCGCCGCAGTTGAACTCCGTGGGCCGGCAGATCTTTGCCTCTGTGGAAAGAGAGAGAAAGAGAGAGAGATAGAGAGATAGAGAAAGAGAGATGAAAGAACGTGAGAGAGAAACCATTGTTGTTTAGAATAAGAGAAGAGGGAGAGGGAACACTCAAGTAGCATTGACAAACAAGACGGAGATAGGGTTCAATCGGGGCGAAGTTCTCGAAACGGCCCCCCCCCCCCCCACACACACACACACACACACACACACACACAGAGGAGGTGGAGCTGCTGACTCACCACAGGCAGCCGGCTGCTCGTCAGACTCGTCTCCACAGTCGTTGCCCCCATCGCAGACCCACCTGCTGGTGATGCACTTCCCGTTCTCACACTGGAACTGGTTGGAGCTGCACGGCAACGCGTCTGGAGACAGACAATGATATTGTGTTTGATTCACGATATTCACATACTGTTTTTTAGTTAAAATCCATACTGCAGATAACTAAAGCAACAAGTGTGACAAAATATCCCAGTTTATTATACTTTTTTTTTTCTCATAAATTCACAAATGTTCTTTAACCCAGTTTCACCATCTAAAGTTCTTGGGTCAAAACCAGTCAGGATCGGCAGCAAAGACGCCATGAATAAACTTTCATAGTAAGTCATGAAAGTTAATATTTAACAGAGTTAAACAACAAACGCTGATTATCACAAGGGTAATTAAGATTATAGCAGTTTGGGGTGTCAAACCTCTTTGATGGTGTGTTTTTGCCCTAGATTGGGAGGTTAGAGACTCTTACCTCCCAGACTCTAACAAGTCTGGGAGTTAAATGCTTTTAGACCTCTCCAATACAGGAAAAGGCTATGAGATGAGACAACAACATGGGCTAATTCAGCACAGGACATACTTTTCCGAAGGACAAGCGACTGCGCACATGCACGCACGAATGTGGACAACGCGCTCAACGAAGCAACATGTGCTGAGAGGAACCACTTCCCTTGTCTACTTCAGCATCTAGTCAGAATGTACTTCCTCAAACGGATAACAGCCTCTCCAGGCTCCATTTTCCATTCATGAGCTGTGCTTGACCCTGTCACTAACCCCAGTTTGTTTATGGGAGGGATGCAGGATCAGCCCTGTGACCTCAGCTGTCTAGTCAAAGCAAAGTGGTTATCAACACTCAAGTGAGAGCAGGTGGGTAAAGACCGGACCCTTAAGGTCATGGCACCATAACTCTTGTCCTTGGTGACAAGTGCTCTCCTGTCATATTCATCTGTGCCTTTAGGCTGAAAGCCAAAAGGCAAACTCAGTCAACTGTGCCTTTAAGACAATAGGGAGGGGAGGAGTCAAACAATCACACCACCAGTTGCTGATTGGCCCCTGGGTGGCTTTCTTCATAACAAGAGCACTAGAAAGACCAAAGAAGGACACTGGGGAAACGAGTCCCAACACCAGGAAGTCTATAAACACCCTGTTGAGTGTTGGCAGTTGTAATGGTAATACCACTTACACCCCCCCCCCCACTCCCCCCCCCCATACACACACACACACACAAACCTCTGCCAGCTACATTACAGATCTGAAAATGGATAAACCTGACAAGAGATCACTCTGATGTTACTTTCTCAATGATTGGCGTGCCATGCCTCGTTAGCCTCCATTCATTTCAAGAATGGGAACCAACCTGTATGAGGTGGACCGTCCTGGAGCTTTCAGATGTTCAACTGTCCATGTTTAGATGTGGATTGTCACCAGACTGCAGTGAGTAACAAAAAAAAACTCAGAGGCCTTTTTCTGTGTGTCAGTCTGGTTAGTCTATGCTCCGCTGGGGGTTCCAGAAACTGTTTTCCTCTGCAGTGTTGCAAACACTGCGGTGAAAGTGGAAGCAAGAGACGTTTCCGGCTTCACCAAACAGGTATCTGTCGTTCGGTCTGTGTCTCGGTATCTGAGTCTCTATACCCCCCCACCCCCACCCCTCCTCAGTGAAACCAATTATTTCCAAAAGTGGTTTAAGTGTGAGCTTCACTGACTTTCACTCTCTCAGCACGTCCACCACCCCAACGCTCTGTCCCACCCAGAGGAAACTGAAAAACCCAGCCACCGACATTGGCCGGGTTTCCCAGATTCGTTAAGAAGCTCTTAGAACGCTCCTAAGAAGCTCTTAGCGTTAAGAGCTTCTTAACGAATCTGGGAAACCCGGCCATTTTCATTTAGCTGCTGTCTTCTAACCATAACGCTCAATAAAAGGGTCAAAGGTGTTTTGGAAATTGGACCGGTTTCAGGGTTTCCCGCAGAAAATGTGTTAGTTAAGGTGGTAGGGTGGGGTTTGCCGTCGGTTCTCTACAGAAACCTAACAGATTGGCTTTGAACATCAGACTGCTCTGTCAGCTCTGTCCAGCTATGCAGATGAACCACATTTGGAACACGGCAGTACAAAATGTGCCTCGTGTCACTTTCTGGGTGTGCGTCGTGGTGTCTACGCCCGTCTTGTGTGTCTGGGGCTCTCTAATCCATGTGTTCGGCATGGCAACCAAGCATAAGGGAATTTGAGAAGTTTGTTGGTGGTTCTCTGTGGGTTTTATAGTTTAATAACTGAATGATAGCCATAAAATGGGCTTGGTTCTCCTTCCACATGCCCAACAGACAGTACTGTTTGACAGTCCACTATGTTGGACAAATAAACGGCTTCCTCTTACTTATCAGCCAGGATAGCAAAGTGTGTGTACACTGGTGACTCACTGTACGCTTGTTTTGTTTGAGTATCCGGCAATGATGGACCAGGTTCCCTTAGATAGGGGGGGAACTGTCCATCTGTCAGCTTGCTTGCTTTCTATAGGTTCCTCCTGTAATTATATTTGTGCCAACGTTCTATTGGAAACTGGGGGCTTCCACCCTGCAAATCTACAGTTTAACCCCGTCTTTCGAAAAAGGCATCTGCGATAAATTCTCTGTTCTTCTGTTCGGCAAATTGTTGCTTGTTAGGGAATTAAGTCACCCGATTAACATTGCCCTGGCCCATAACTATCAAACCAGGTCCCAGCTGACCAATCATCATGTATTTGTGTGGCTTGCCTTTTGTCCAGTTTACTGTAAGTCCCCTTTACAAATGCATTAGCTTGTGGGGCTTTCAGAAACATCCCCTTCTGAAAGGGAAGCTGGAGTTTGAGGTTGATACATGACCACATCCTAGAACAGAAACTGAGCGACGGAGAGACAGTCTGCGTTTTGGATGCTATTTTTACAAGGACTGAACTATTTAGCCAGCTCTTTGCCATGTAAGGCCATTCACAAGGCTGTTGCAAATTTGAAAAAGAATCCTTGATGCATCCAGCCACAGTCTAGTTAATCATAGCCTTTTCTTCTCCAATGCATATGCATGATGTATATTTAATGTGTGACGATAGGACACAAAGCAAAATTCAGCACCTTGAGAACTGTAGTGGACTAGGAGGTCTGAATTGTGTTTACAACGCCCACGATTAGCCATTGTGGTTTTACAAACAAAGGTTAGGGTTTCTCACCATCTCTTATCAACATCAACAATGCATTTCTGTCTTTTTATAGCCTCACACAAAAAGGGCACACACGCTGACATACAGTCGTACGTGTGTTTATTTACTTACAAAAGGTCGGACTGGTTTCCATAACCACGTGTTAATGTTCAACCTAGATACACGAGCATCCCAAGGAACACAAGCTTCTGCTCAACTTCAAAACTCTGGGTTTATACTTATTCATCCATCGTATCCAACTCTGTTTATATTCCTTTGTCCAACTGCACTTAAGATCATTTTTGTGAGGCCACACAATGTAGAGATTTGCTGCAGCTGGTTGAATCTGAACTGAACCTAGTATAGGCTTTAGTTTGGGTAGCTAATGTAGGAGTGCTAAGGGAATGGGAGTTGTACATGTCGGCCAATGTATTCCCAGAGTTTTCATATAGAGGGAACCTTCTAGAACAGCTGCTGAAACTCTCTAGGGAGTGTGCTGGAAGACAGGTGAGAGCAGGCACACTGCAGCATTCTATCTTCTGGACTTTATATCAGCAGGCCTGACACTATTACAAACATGCTACACACACAAGTTTCTACAATAACCCTTTCTCTAACCTTAATCCAAAAACCTAACCCAAACCCTAAAGCTAACCCTGGCGCTAACCCCTAAAACAATCTAGAAAGGTATCAAATAACTGGAAGAACTGGGCCCATGTTCTAACCTTCAAATCTATCTGGGAGCAGTTGAAATGACAGCAAACCTTTTCCCAGAATAGGACCACATCTAGATTTATGGCATGATGTTGGTCCCACTGACATAAAGTTCACTCTCAGACAATAATGCCTGTCGGATAATTTATGACGTAATTAACGTATACCATGCCGTTTCTAATAAATGTGGCATTCAAAAATGTTCATCATCACACACTGGACTACAGTGCAAATACATTTAACAAGGGCAACTCCCATGTTTTAAAGTTTGATCTGTCAACTTAACAAAGCCTAACTAAATACGTTGGGTTTATAGGCTACAAGCAAACAGACAAAGTAAAGCCAAAAAGGAAATGTTATCCGCCATTGACCGAGACAGGCTACCCGCTCGGTAACGGGTTGTCCCCTACTTTTCCTGGTTGAAAACCGGCCGGCTTCTTCCCGTCATCACGCCTACGTAGCACTGGAAAATGTGTACTTCCCCATTATGTGCTGGAGTAAGGGTTGGTCCGTAGTTCGGATTGGCTCACCCTACTTCATGCTTTACCTATCACCCAATCATTGTTTCGAGCGTAGATTTCATTCATCCGTGCAGGAAAAGGGACATTTAATTTTGTAGCCTAAGGAAAGTAAGGCTATCTTTCACTTCATATAGGCTACTGGCAATATAATACCACAACATGTCATTTCAAAATAATTGAAGGATTAGAAAAAAGGGGAACATAAATAAGTTAAAGTGACTGTTGCAATTCTAATGTATTCAATCCCCACTGACTTCAGGCAGGAAAAAGTGGCGGACTTATATTGCTTACATGTAAGCATTTGCCCACCTTGTAAAACAAATGTCATAACCTAGGGTTAGGGCCGGGACACACAAGACGTGACTACTGGTTTTTAAATATATTTAGATGTAACAAAGGCAGTATTGATTCTTCATTTAACGAAGTGCGGTGTGTCTTCTGTTTATTTTGAGCAAAGAAGCTGTGTGCGCATAGTTCAGACACATCAATTCGTTTAATTTAACTTGTAATATGAAAACCACAAAATGTAATGTGGCATAGCCTATACTAGCTAAATGTTAATTGTCAATGGTAATGAAGTCTGGACCAGGAGTTTGAAGAAAACCCGAGACCTTTTGTACATTAAATAGCCTTCTTCGCTCAACTCAAATAGAGCGCACTAAGAGCATCCCTAGCATGACGAATCCTTTTTTTATTTTTCAGCAAATCTCTCTTACCTGTATTGGCAAGACAGTGCATCAGCAGAAGCAGGCAACATGATGTCAGAAGCATCTCCTCTTCTTCTTCAGGCTTTTAGACAATTTGAAGTATTGCTTTATAAAATCAATAGTCACTCCACGACTTGTACCTTATTCGGACAGCTTCTATCTACCACTGACAGGTAGGCGCCGGTTTGAGTAATGCGACGGTAAAACTAATAGAACCTAGATAACGTATGGACTTCAGAGGGCTCTTCTGGGAACACAAACAGACAGCACAGCACGGGTTCAGGACGGATGCCAAGGACATGAAGATGTTTCTGTCACATCTCGCCTCCTCTATGTGGTACTCAAGGAGTGGGCGGGGCCAAAAGAGTGGTGTGATGTTTGAAATTCGACATGGTCATCCAAGGGGTGGAGTCAGACCGCAGTCAAGCCATGATGATGCTTTTGGCTTGCCTCACCCTCTCTGCTGTGTGTGTGCTCGCGCGCGTGTGTGTGTTTGTAAGAGAGACAGAATTAGAGAGGGAACGTGAGAGAGAGACTGACCTAAGACACTGTGTGCTTCAGTGCATGTGCATGAGCACCTGCGCGTAAGTGCACATACGTGTTATCTCTCCGATGACTCCTTCCCATGTGTAGCCAGAGACGTGGGGCTCCAGGTTTTAAATGTGGATGTAGATGCTAAGTCATACATAAACCATAGCTATCCCACATGACAGAGGGAAAACGTAGCCATTATACCCTCATTACAGACTTCATTTCAGTAAAGCCGACTCCTAGCAGTGTTCCTAGGCAGAGTTTATACTGGATGGTGAGAGGACGAACCTTTGTTTTGGTCTCTTGCCTACTGTCAGCAAAAGCAGGTATGGCTAAGAACACTCAATGTTTTTTTGGGGAAAATAATCTGGTTTGTTTTTTGGTTTATTTGTTACCTGAGAAAAAGTAACCTCTCCCTCACAGTTTATTAATGAGTGATTCACAATCTTTGTTGTGTGAATAACATCCCCATAAGTTCTGACTTTCAGAAGCATGGAGGGATTGATTGTTTCCGTGGTGTGTTAGACTAAGAACATTTGTTGGTTATAACGTCACAGAGAATCTTGTAAATCTTGCAAGTCTTGGGTCAAAATGTAACAAAGATAACCTTGGACGGCAGTTTCAATTGTACGTAGCCAAGCACAGACACAAGAGTATATTGTGAAATCAGTAAAGCAGATTCCAACCAAACATTATGCAATAATGTGATACATTAGTTGTAATAAACTATCACACTGATGGTCCATGAACGAAATAGGATATGTTTCTGTTTCTATCTGAATGGAGTTTATCACCTTGACTGTCAATGGAGTTTGCCCTCGGTAAATAACTAGATAAATTTGCAAAACAAAAGCATCCATTGACATTGCAAAACTAGGCTTGAATGTAGATCATTGAAGCAACACACGTTCTCAGTCCTAAAGTGCTCTACGTGTTCTTACAACTTTGGAGATGTTGGGCTTGTCCCAGGCTGGCACTGAAGCTGATACCATCTATACACCCAGAGAGAAAAGGACCCTGAAACCCTTTTAACAGCCACAGTTCCAGATGTCCAAGAAATACCTTGACCCCATTCTCCTGTATAATATGTACAACCCAATTCTCAGAGTAAAAAACAAACCCACATCAAAAAGATTTTTTTTTATGGATGTTCTATACATTCAGCGGAGCGTGTTAGTTCATAGATGTAATCATAATTTTTGGGGATATCTCCTTGATTGTCCTGAAATGAAAGTCGTAAAGTAGAGGGACTCAGACAGGAAGGAAACATTCAGTGATGAAGTCCATTGGAATTGAGTATGAGTTAGAGGGGGGGGGGGGGGTTGGCTAGTTAATGTTTATATTGTGAGTCAGAGGAATGGTTTCCATGGGGTGATTTTCCATGTGTGTGTGTGTGTGTGTGTGTGTGTGTACATGAGAAACAGTGAGAGAGAGAAAGATATGTATGTACGCATGTACGTTTGTGTGTGTGTGTGTGTTCCTGATATCCTAGTGGTGTAAGGGACCAGGCGGTGAGAGGTATTCCTGGCATGTAGACTTGGCAGTTGGATCACATTTCTTCCAGCCTTCTATGATGACTGCACACACACACATACACACACTCAAAAGAAAGATACAAAGGAAGGTGTGTATGTGCATGTGTCCGTTGTGTGTATCTGACGCCAGTGGTTGTATGGGTGGTTCTTACGTGTTTATTGCATGCTGGTAAGTGCATGTGTGTGTGAGGTGGGCGGTTGTGTTTGTAAACCCCCCCACCCCCCACACACACCCATCCACACACCTCCTGTCAACAGAGGATAATGGCTATAGTCAACGATTATCTCAATCCTAACCCAACCCCAGCCTTCTAGCATGTGCAGATCCTACTGCGTCTGTACAAAAAATAACTCATGTTGGGAGAGTCACCATATTCAACTTGCTTTGGAATGGAGCTGTTGTATGAGATGAGCACCAAAGCCTCGGATTCCTGTGTGTGGATGTGTGTGCGTGTGTGTGTGTGAGAGAGCTTGTTTCTATGGGTGTATGCATGTATGCGTTTCTTCAGGTGTGTCAGTGTGTGTGCAAGCACCCTATTTGAATGTGTGTGTGTGTGGGTGTGTGTAACCTTGACTGATCGTGGGTCTATTGTGATAGTGGGCGTCTCTGTCCAGAAGTTTGGACAGGCGACGAAACAGAGACACACACACACACACACCTTCTAGTTCCAAACGGCAGATTGCGCCATTTCCTACTGTACAAACATGCCCACACCACAAGCGTGTGTGTGTGTGTGTGTCCAGAAGTGGCTGTGGTTATGGGCACTCCAGGAAGGCCAGATAAGACTAAGGTCTATAAGGTCTTTAGGCCCATCACCAGAGACCCGGGGAGTGGCGCATCAGTGAGCTCTCCAACCCCCCAGGACACTGCTAATGGACGGCCGCGCGCGGACGGGAGTGTCTGAGATGCAGGAGGACTGGGTGATGTGTGAGAGAGCTTCGTCCCAAGTGGAAGTGAAAAGTACCGTGTGGTATGTGTGTTGTGCCATCGCTTTCCCCATGCAGATAATTGCGTGTCATCCGGAAACATCGAAATCAACCGTCCAAGCCCGCACACAACCCCAACCAACCCCCCCCCCCCCCCCCCCCCCCCCATCTCCCACACACACATTCTAACATCCTCCACAGTTCACATACTGGAATACAACAAATACCACCAGTGAAACAGACTGCTCTCTTCCTTCCCACCAGATGTCAACAGCTGCTATGAAACATGGCTTCCAGAGAAGGTTCCTAGAAATCAGCACCGCCCCCCGCACCCCCCCTCTCCCCCCCCTCCCCACCTCCCCGCTCTGCCCTGGCCAAGGAAAACGGCTCCAAGCCAAACACAGGCCCCCCTCTGTCAAAATACATGTGCTAGGTCAAAACATCCCCCTCCCTCCCCCCCCCCGCTCCGCCATACACACACACACTGACTCCCACGTCCCCCTTACCATCAGCTGAACCCCCCCCAGAGAGATTCACTGTGCGCTGGGAGTTTGCACTCGTTTTCTGGGCCAACCCCATTTTTCAAGATAAACAGCCATTTAAGGGACAGAGAGTTACTGAGATGTTGTTTTCATCGACTGGTTAAATAGGTCCATTCATTGATAGGCATATAGGCATGACCCCAAACACTCCTGTAGCAATGTTGAGACATTTGTGGAAAAACAAAAATACCATGTGTGAGTGAAAAGGGGAGATGAGGTCAGGTTAAGGTAAGGTTATCTAAAGTAAGTAGCTACTTCCAATATGTATGATAAGACCATGTTAATATTAGTGTCAGAATAAACACGTCCACCAGTGCCTGATCGAAAATGACAAGCCCATGGAACTGACTACTGCACTGACATGAGAAGAAAAGGCCCGCCCCCTAGTGGATACGGGTGAGCATTACACCTCAATCCTGAAAGAGTTTCATGTCTTCATGGTAGTTTATTGTAGACTGGAGTTTCAATGACAACAACACAGCACGATATAGAGCTCCCCGCGCATGGTAACCGGGGACAACACTTGTACTTTGGTTGATCATTTCCTAACTCTAACACTTAGATGAAGAAAATACAGTACACTGGATTGAGTTCTAGGCTTGCACACGTCCGCACACCTGCACGCACGAACACATGCGTTTTAGAAACAGAAGCTACAGCCGTATATCTAACTTGCAAGTGCCGCAGAAGGCCTGTAAACAGAGAAGAACAACTGTCTCTCTGGTTCTTTGCTTCAAAACAAGAACACGAAAGTGCCAACAAATGGAAAGTTCACGCAGCAATTGAGTTTTGCCAGGTATAAAATTAAGATGCAATACAAATACTGCACAATATTGAAAAATAAACTTTTACAAGACCTCACAATGAATATTAAATGTATAACCCAATGAATGATTCATACATTCAACATCAATATAAGCTTATATAGGAAGAATATAGTTAGAAGACTAGTCAGCAGCATTATGTTGTTTACCAAAATATGTTGTTGTGGTGTTTTTGAGGGTGAAATGGAATCACCTTGATTAAAACTCAGTGGGTTCAGGAAACATACTTGCTAAAGTGGGCCAAGTCATCAATCCAACCTTCTTCACGCGGCACATGTACACTTCCTACTCAAATAGAGAGCCTCTGTAAGGATAAACACTCAGACTCACCCCCAAGAGAAAACGTACACTGACCGTACTATATCTATTGGTACCAACTGTTGCAACATCAACTTTTTCGTAAAATGTCTTGGATGATAATATTGACTTCAAGGAACAGTTGACCTATTTTTCCACTTCAAGCAATATGTTGTTATCCATGTCAAAATGCAATTCAGTGCATGTTAACATTGGTCAGTAGGGAAGATTCCCTTATTTCAGATATAAGACTATTTCCATCTTCTTTTTTGAAATGTGGATTAAAAGTGCATAAATGGAGTTGATTAAAGCTTAAAAATGTATTTAAGGGAAAGTTGCAGTGGTGCATGGAATTAGTTTCTGCGCCCTCCCCCTCAGGTCTCCCCCTCCTCTCATACTCCTCTCCTCCTTCTCAGGTCTCCTCATCAGTAGCACTGGGGGAACGTTCCTGTGAAAGAAGGAAACGGAGAAGAGCGATGAGAAAACCGCCGGTTTTGTTTGTGTAAACATATCCCTGGGAGGATCAAGTGAGGATGCATGGGTATAGAGGAACAAGTATTTGTTTCGAATTTCATGACACACACACACACACACCTCCTCCTGCTCCTCTTCCGTGTCGTCGTCGCTCACGACAGGTTTGGCCCGGGTTCGGCCCATACGCCTCCGCCCCTTCCCTCGCTCACCGCCCTTCTCCCTCCGGCCCAGGCGGATCTTGACCTTCACCGAGCGGGCTGGAGGACACGCGCACTGTTACCAGCTCACTGTTACCAGCTCACTGTTACCAGCTCACTGTTACCAGCTCACTGTTACCAGCTCACTGTTACCAGCTCACTGTTACCAGCTCACTGTTACCAGCTCACAGTTACCAGCTCACAGTTACCAGCTTACTGTTACCAGCTCACATTTTCATAAAATTCCCCCCAAAAAAGTGCAAACAGAAACTTGGCCCTAATTCCTCTCTTCCACTCTTTCATCCCTCCCTCCCGCCCGCTCTCTCCTCTCTGCCTGCTCACCAGCGGAGGACAGAGACTCACACTCGGACTCGGAGCCTTCGTCCAGCTCCTCCTCCTCCTCCTCGCTGTCCTCCCCCTCGCTGTCCTCCTCCTTCTCGATCTTCTGTCTCAGGCTGGTGAACACGGACTGCAGCACGATGGAGTCCTCGTAGATCTGAGTGCACACACACACACACACAGAATGTTTGTGTGCGCGTGTGTTTATGTCTTTGTGTGGATGTGTGCGAGGGATGTATGTGTTTATGTGTGTGCGTTTGTGCACGTGTGTGTGTGTGTGTGTGTGGGTGGGTGCGTTTCTGTCTGCGTGTGTGTGTCTCACCAGGGAGCCCTCCAGGTTGAAGGTCTGTGCATTCTGGAAGAGCAGCATCACGTCTCTCTCCAGGTCTCCTAGGCTACGGTACCTGTGGCCACGGATTCTCTCCTGAGAGAGACGGATGACAGAGAGAGAGATAGATAGAGAGAGAGAGAGATAGAGATAGAGAGAGAGAGAGAGAGAGAGAGAGAGGGAGAGAGAGGGAGGGAGAGAGAGGGAGGGAGAGAGAGGGAGGGAGAGAGAGGGAGGGAGAGAGAGGGAGGGAGAGAGAGAGAGAGGGAGAGAGAGCAAGAGGGAGACAGAGTGAGAGATGGATGAGAGAGAGTGATAGGAGAGAACATTGTGGAATACCTATTTTTTATGAGGTGTATGTGAGGTGGGCTTGAGTGTACGTGTACTCTGACAATATTAGTATCTGTCACAACACTGAGGTCGGTACTTTACTTATCCTTGGTTAGTCTTTATTTATTTATTCTGGACATTCAGGACCATTTAAGGTTTGTTTGGGGTTTCAAAAGTGTGCGTGCAACAACAGCTTACAAGCTGGTGTTTGTCTCTGCGTTGTAAGGTGTCATTTGGAAATGGCACAGGCTGGATTTGAACCCGGGCCCCTGCAACAGGCCCATGCGAGTCACGCCTACACGGTATATGCACCAGTGAGCCACAGGGGCACTCGGAGGGCATCGCTACCTTGATCTTCCTGAAGTCCACAGGCTTGCGGATTAGCTCGTAGTACTCTGGCAGCTCTTTGCGAGACGGTAGCTGGATGAAGACCTCGCTCAGCTGACGGCCATTGCTACTGAGGAAGTGACGTCATCAGCGTGAGACAATCAGTAAAAGGTACATACATAGGTCTAATCGCATAGAATACATGTAATGACATCCAAACAAATGACAAAAATCCTTCACCAAGCTATCTGGACTCAACCATATATGATCTCCAGTAGCTTAAAATATCAACAAACAACCAATGCAACTTGTTTGTTTGTTGTTGTTTGGTGCTTGGAACGTGTTTTCAAAGGTTACCTGTCTTTATACTTGATGACGGCGCCCACGATCTTCTTCATCTTCTTGGTCAGGGCCGGGGGGTTGGGGGTGAGCTTCTCGGCGGGGGGGGCGCCCCCGCTTCTTCTGCCGCTTCCCGTCTTCGTCCTTGTCCCGCCCCCGGCCCCCCGAGGAGGAAGAGGAGGGGCCGGGGAGGTCGACGTCGCGGTCACGCTTCCTCTTGCGGGTGGTCTTCTTGTGTCGCACCTCCTCCTCGATCTCCTCCAGCGTCCCCTCCTCTATCGCCTGGAGGACGGGAGGGAGAGAGGGAGGGGTATAGAGAGGGGAAGGATGGAGGGAGAAAGGGAGGTAGGGGAGGGAGGGAGGGAGGGAGAAGGAATAGGAGAGAGACAGAAAAGAAGGGAGGAATAGAGTGGGCGAAGGAGAGAGGGAGAGGGGGGGGGAGGGAGAGAGAGGTAGGTAGGTTTAGAGAGGGGGAAGGAGGGAAGCAAGGAGGGAGAAAGGGGGAGCAAGGGGGAGGGATTAGGAGAGACAGAGAGGGAGATATAGAGCCGGGAAGGGACGAGAGGGAGGATTGAATATTTTCTCAACAGCCCTTGAACCCCCAAGCATGGCTCGGCATCTCATAACAACGACCAAACGCGGCCTCGTCTCTGCCCCTCTCACCTTAAGCCACTGCTTCTCCGTGAGCGAGTCGCTGTAGTCCACCTCCTTGCGCTGGCGCGAGCCCCGCCCGAACATCTTCTCCTCCTCCTCCTCGCAGGTCAGCCGCTCCACCTCGGCGTCGTCCTTCATGATCCAGGTGGGCAGCTCGTCCTCCTCCATCAGCCGGGGCTTACGCCGGGGGTTACGGGCGTCCTCGCGCCGCCTGTCCAGATCCATACGCTGGCAGCGTGTGTGTGTGTGAGGGAGAAGGTGAGGGTAGAATGTCTGAGGAGGACCGCAGCAAAAAGAAGCCCTGGTTGCATATGTATGCTCACACATAGATGAGGATACATGCAGTCACACCACACACACACACAAGCTGATGTACTCGCACACCGTCACTACACTGATGCATACACGTAAGGGTTGGAGACACACACCCACACACACACACACACACTAACCATGAAGTGGTCGAATTCCTCCTCGCTCCGAGCTATCATCTGGTTGACGGTCTCGTCGTCCGGAACCTCCTCCTCCTCCTGAACGCGTGAGTACACACAACAAGCGCACCCAGGGCAGAGAGAGAGAGAGAGAGAGAGAGAGGGAGGGTGGAGAAAGTAGATGGAGAGATAGAGAGAGAGAGAGATATCGAGAGAAAGGTAAGGAGGGAAAGGGATCAATTCAACAGACATGGGCAGGGGTGACACCGGGGGGGGGGGGGGGGGGGGGGATGGTGGGGACTCCGTAGCGGGGGCGGAGCCCCGGTGTGGACGTGTGGCGGGGGTCCGACTCACCCACGCCCCCCCAGTGCGCCACACCCCCTTGGCCCCGACCTCGTCCTGCTCCTCGTGCTCCAGGATGGCCTGCAGGAAGGCTCGGCGCTCCAAGCTGGACGACTTCTGGTCGAACATGCCCGCCTGGATGACCTTCTGGTCCACGTTCAGCTTGTACTTGGCCGCCGCCAGGATCTTCTCCTCCACGCTGTTGACGGTGCAGAGGCGCAGCACGCGCACCTCGTTCAGCTGCCCGATGCGGTGGGCCCGTCCTGGGCCTGGAGGTCCTGGAGGAGGAGGTGGGGGGGGAGGGGTTAGGGTGTGTGTGACCCCTACCTGGGGTGTGGGGTCCCTGCGTGAGGATTTTGTCATACTCGTGGGCGTGTGTGAGAGATAGAATGGGAGTTTCACCCTGTTTGCGAGCGTGCGTGCGTGTGTCCCCTACCTGGTGAGGGTTCCAGTCCGAGTCGAAGATGACCACGGTGTCGGCCGACTGCAGGTTGAGGCCCAGCCCCCCGGCCCGCGTGCTGAGCAGGAAGATGAAGTACTGGGAGGCCGGGTCGTTAAATGTCTTCAGCAGCATCCCGCGGTCCTCCGCCTTGGTGGTGCCTGGGGGGGGGTGGGGGGGGGTGGTGGCGAGGGAGGAGAGGGGGGGTGGGAGGAGAAGGGGGAGGGAGAAGAGAGGGAGGAGAGGGGGAGGGAGGAGAGGGAGGGGGGGATGTAGAGAGACAGAAAGTAGAAATATCCCCTAAAAAAAAAGTTTTTTGGGGGGGGGGGGGTCACCAACACTACTTCCGGACAGGCTTGACTTTCTCACTGACATGCCCCCCCCCCCCCCTCACCATCCAGACGCAGGTACTTGAAGTTGCGGTAGGCGAAGTAGTCCTCCATGATGGTCATGAGGGACGTCATCTGACAGAAGAGCAGCACCTTGTGATTGGTCACACTCAGCTTGGGCAGGATACGGTCCAGGACCTCAAACTTCCCCGACGCGCGGTATAGGTCAGGACTGGGGGGGGGAGGGGCTTAGCTTAATACTACTTCAACTGTATAGTGTGTTAATATCGATGAGATGTATAGTAGTATAGTTTGTATTCTGTTTGTTTCTTAAAGTGTTAATAGTATGAATGTTTGTTAATGAGGTAAATCTTAATTCTGTAAGTATTCCATAGTATAAATATAAATTTGATTGTGTCAATTATTTCTCATTACAAACCTACCCTTGAACGATGCCTCCCGAAAATCCCAAATGCTCGGAGAAAGATTCCTGAAAGAGAAAACGGGAAACACACACGTGAGGGTATAGGTATGGCAGGTCCCAGAAGACACCAGCACCACAGAGGGAGGTGGGGTGGAGGGTGTACCTCGATCTGCTGGAACATGTAGGGGTGGTTACAGATCTTCCTCAGCTGCATGATGGTGTTCATCAGAGTTTTGGTTCCTCCCTTGCCCTGCGCGTACACAAAAACAAGAAAAGGAACAAAACCTTTTGAAGTACGACACATAGTTGTTTGGTTGAATTACTTTCTTTGAGGTAGTATTTGAAGTCTCCAAATGGTTTGTGTCACCTCAACACGCTTTGGATAAAAGCGTCTGCTAAATGAATAAATGTAACACCCAAACCAATGTAGAGAGACACTGGCTAAAATCCTTTTGAATTTTTGGAACTTTTTGGGGGTATTAAGACCACAGGAGGGTGTCTAGATCTTTGTCCCCTCTAACCTTCTTGTCCTTCTCAGAGCCGTCGGTGAGCAGGACTCCCTTGGCCTGCATGTGTCGGTACAGCACCCTCTGGAGAGACGACATGTCGCACTTGATCACATACTCCACCTGGGAGAGATGAAGGGAGGACAGGGATGCATGAGCACAACGCGTGTGCGTGTTTGTATCTGTGTGTTTTTTGTGCGTGTGCGTGTGTGTGTGTGGTACTGGCCTTCTCCGGCAGCTGAGCCTCCACTTCCTTCTTCAGCCTGCGTAACAGGAAGGGGCGGAGCACCTTGTGGAGGCGCCGGATAATGAGGATGGTCTCCTCCTCATTCAGGTCCACCTGTTGACGCACCCCAGAGCAGCGGAGATCAACGACAAAATACGTTGAATATCAACTTTTCCGGGTGAACATAACTGAACATGAACTTCCCCCAAGACACGCATACAAACACACAAACCATAACATGAAGCACACACACACACCACACACACCTTCTCCCCCGTCATGGCGAAGGGGGCGTTGAACCACTGCTCGAAGGTGCTGCAGCTCTTGAAGATGGTGGGCAGCAGGAAGTTGAGCAGCGCCCACAGCTCGGGCAGCTTGTTCTGCAGCGGCGTGCCCGTGAGCAGCACCCGCCGCGGGGCCAGGTAGTGGGTGTTCAGCACCTGGGTCAGCTTGCAGTGGTGGTTCTTCATGCGGTGGCCCTCGTCCACGATCATGTACTTCCAGCGGATCTGAGTTTGGGAGGAGGGGGGGGGGGTGGGTGGGGGTGGGGGAGGGGGGGGGGAGGGGGGGGTGACCGACGAATGGGAGAGAGGGAGAGGGAGGAAGAAAGAGGGGAGAGTGAGGGGGGGAAGGAGGGAGGGAGGGAGGGAAGGAGGGTTTACAAAAAAAAATAAAGGAGGAAACAAATTTAATAAAGAAAAGAAAGAAATACTATGTGTCATCCAAATCCCATTTTCAATTGGTGTGTGTGTGTGTGTGTGTGTTCTCCTACCTTGGCCAGGACCTGTTTGTCCTTGATGATGTACTCGTAGGTGGTGAGCAGCACGTTGAACTTGCCGCTCCGCAGCTGAGGAACGAAAGCTCTTCTGGCAGCAGGAGAGCCCTGAGGAGACACAGAGAGAAGCACACACACACACACACACACACACACACACACACACACACACACACACACACAGGGACAAGCACACACACACACACACACACACACACACACACACACACACACACACACACACACACACAGGGACAAGCACACACACACACACACACACACACACACACACACACACACACACAGGAACAAGCACACACACGCACACACACACACACACACACAGGGACAAGCACCACAGGGACAAACACAGACGCACACACAGATTGTCAACACTGGTGTCACGCACTCCTGCTCCTATTACATCAGTAGCTGAAGCTATAGAGGTCCAGGTATATATTAATATTTACTTATACTTTTATAGACCTACAGCATACTCTAAACGTCTGAACTCCGAATAATGGAAAAAAGAGCCATTTGAACAATTAGTGTTGAATACTACTTTTTTCATTGATCGCTCGCTACACCACTGTTATTAAACACATCTAAAGCTTGACAAAAAGCTCGCATAACTATCTTATGCAAGGCAATGCCTTTTTACCATACAAAGTCCATACAGACACATTCAAAATCACCTTGTAGGAAACCTTGACCACGGAGGGCGCCCACTTATCAAACTCATACACCCAGTTAGACAGAGTCCTGTCAGAGCGAGAGAGGGCCAAGGTCAAAGGTGAATATGAGAGAGAGAGAGGAAGAGAGAGGAAGAGGGAGAGAGAGGAAGAGAGAAGAAGAAGTGTGAAAAGAGGGAGGGATACAGAGAAGAGCACAGATCACAGAGTGACAAAACAAGGGATGAGAGAAAGAGAGAGGAAAAGGGACAGTGACAGGAGAGAGACTGTGGGAGGGACAGAGTTCGAGAGGAACAGCCAATCAAAAGAGACCAAGAGAGCCCACGAACAGCGTCTGTCTGAGAGAGAGGGAGGAGGGGGAAAGAGAGAGGGAGCAGGGGGTGGACAGAAGAGAGGAGGGGCGGGGGGGGAGGGGGGGAGCAGCTCACGAGAGGGGCACGATGATGAGGAAGGGTCCGTTGAGGCGCTTGTTCTCCATGAGGTAGGTGATGAGGGCGATGGTCTGGATGGTCTTCCCCAGACCCATCTCGTCAGCCAGGATCCCGTTCAGGTTGTTGTTGTAGAGAGAAACCAACCACTCCAGACCTTTAATCTGGGGAGGGAAGGAGAGAGAGGGAGAGAGGGAGGGAGGGAGACAAAAGGGAAGGAGAGGGAGACAGAGTAGGAGAGATAGAGGGAGGGAGAGAGCAAAAGGGAGACGGTGGGTGCAAGATAAGGAAGGAAGTGTTTGAGGGGAGAAGAGGGGAGAAGAAACGAGAGAGAAAGAAGGGGGGGGGGATCCAGAAGCAACCTGACACACTACGGAAACATTCCTCTCTCCAGTCACTCAACGTGGGATATCTTTCATGCTACGGCCGGGCCGGCTCATGACGTTCAGCATTAGGGAAAAACTCATCCATCCCTCGGTTAGCTTCATGCTAAACCGGTCGGGGGGTGGGGGGGTGGGGCGGGGGGGGGGGGGGGGTCACCTGGTACTGTTTGAGCTGGCCGTTGATGAGCAGCGTGGACTGGCGGTCCACCCTCTCGGTGACGGCGTGGGCGACGGCGTAGTAGGACTGCAGCCCCCGGGCGAACGCGGCGCTGCCGTACTCGTCGTCCACGTCCTGCTTGGCGTGTCTGCAGAGGGAAGAGGGGGGGGGGGGGGAACATGGCCGCCGGGTTGTGGATGCAGTTCCACAAAGTCGTGAAACGACTCCCTGTATCTCGCTAAATAGCAAGATAACAATGACTTGTATCTCGCTAAGTAGCTAGATAACAATGACTTGTATCGCCCTAGATAGCAAGATAACAATGACGTGTATCGCCCTAGATAGCTAGACAACAATGACTTGTATCTCACTAAATAGCAAGATAACAATGACTTGTATCTCGCTAAGTAGCTAGATAACAATGACTTGTATCGCCCTAGATAGCAAGATAACAATGACGTGTATCGCCCTAGATAGCTAGATAACAATGACTTGTATCTCGCTAAATAGCAAGATAACAATGACTTGTATCTCGCTAAGTAGCTAAATAACAATGACTTGTATCGACCTAGATAGCAAGATAACAATGACGTGTATCGCCCTAGATAGCTAGATAACAATGACTTGTATCTCGCTCGATAGCAAGATAACAATGATTTGTATCTCGCTCGATAGCAAGATAACAATGACTTGTATCTCGCTCTATAGCAAGATAACAATGACTTGTATCTCGCTCGATAGGTAGATAACAATGACTTGTATCTCGCTCGATAGCTAGATAACAATGACTTGTATCTCGCTCGATAGCTAGATAAATAACTTGCTTTATTATCAACGAAGCTGGGATTCAAGTGGTGATGATATGGCTTCTTCTTTCTCATCATTATTATCTTATCTCTGATAACTGACTGATGAATAACGTCTGTGTGTCTCTCAGCGCCCCCTGGCTGTACTGTGAGGTAGAGGCTCAGGGCCAGGGCGGGCCTGTTCAGCCGTCAGTAGAGTGGACAGACTTGATCGTGTGCACATACTTCGATGATGTGTTGCACGTCCACCTCCGACACGTCCTCGCTGTCGGGATCCGGAATCTTCTTCTTCTCCTCCACTGGAGCCTGGGAGGGCTGGAGCTCCTCCTCTTCCTCCTGAGGAAGAGGGGGGAGGGGTGGGGTGGGGGGCGTTGTTAATGATCAGGTCTCAAGACCACCGGGGTGTGGAACCGAGGCCAGGACTAAGGTTTAATGTTTACGACCAGTCGTCAGGGTGACAAGCCCCACCTCTTCCTCTTCGGAGCCGCTGTCTTCGCTGTCAGAGCGCGGGGCCACTTCGTAGCTGGGGGGAGAGGACACACATGTTACACGACGGCCCTCACCACCAACCCTGCCCCAAATACAAGCCTTTTCCACCAACGCCTCTCTCTCTCGTCTCTCTCTCTCTCTCTCTCTCTCTCTCTCTCTCTCTCTCTCTCTCTCTCTCTCTCTCTCTCTCTCTGCCTCTCTCTCTGCCTCTCTCTCTGCCTCTCTCTCTGCCTCTCTCTGCCTCTCTCTGCCTCTTCCCTTGCCTTCTCTTGCCTTCTCTCTATCTCTCTCTCTCCCCTTCCCTCACTCCCTCCTTCTCTCTCTCTCTCTCTCTATCTCTCTCTCTCTCTCTGGGTCATCCCTCACCCAGGGTTCATCTCCAGCCAGGTGTCAGCTGTCCGGCCTTGGGGGCATCCACCCCCGTCAGGATGTTGCCACTGTCCACATGGATCACCTTCACAGGCAGGTCACTCATCTGGCTCGTCTCATCCAGAGGCTGGGGGGGTGCGGGGGGGGGGGGGGAGGGGGATTTAGACGATAAACCATTCAATCCAAGCCTGTATAAGCTAGTCAGTGGAAAATAAAAGTGTCTTGTCTTGTCTACAAGGACAGGTAGTATAACAGTACTGTAGGCTCCAGTAAAAGTCAGTTTGCCTCGTACAATCCTACATTCATGACGATGTCCATAGATGTTTCTCCCGTTAGATATGGATTCAGCGTCTGTGTGGGGGGGAACTGGAAGTGTCTGTTAGGTAACAGCAGGTGTGTCTCACCTCTCCATCCGGGCCCAGGGCTGGAGTCTGGCCCTCGGCGTTCTCCAGCTAGAGGGAGCACATACAGACACATGAGGGAGCCATTTTTGAAGCTTTTTTATGCCAATCTTGGGAGAGAAGGCAGAATATTTAGTTGAAGACCGAACTGTAAAATAACTTTTTCTTTCAACGTTTTGTCATGGAAGGAAATGTACTGACCACTGCAAGGGGATGTTTGTGGTGTCTCGTAAATGAGACATGAAATGAGT
>NC_090070.1:7624989-7643586 GCF_038355195.1 Osmerus mordax | reverse complement strand
ATTTCCGTCATCATCATCATCCCTTCCATCATTACCATCATCATCATCCCTTCCATCATTACCATCATCATCTCTTTCACCATTATCATCATCATTACCATCATCATTATCATCATCATCATCATCATCATCTCTTTCACCATTATCATCATCATTACCATCATCATTATCATCTCGTTCACCATTACCATCATCATTCTCATCATCATCATCATCCCTTCCATCATCATCATCATCATCATCATCATCCCTTCCATCATCACCACCACCACCACCACCCTCGTCCTCTGTGTTCAGCCCCAGCAGCAGAGTGTATCTCCAGGTACCTGTCTCTGGAAGTTGAGGAGGCGGAGGGCCTTGAGCTCGATGGTGGCCTTGGTCCTCAGGTCTCCAGCCAGGGAGCCGGGCAGGTTCTCCAGCTCGACGATGCGGTGGGTGATACGAGCCTGCAGCCTGGAACAGCGTAGGGTATCATCTCACCGCTGATAGTACACACGTTCATAAAAAAATGTGTTGAGCCCTTGAGATGTTGAGATGACAGGGAAGTTCAAATGACAATTTCACAAATGTTTGTTTTCGTAAAATGAAAAAAACGAAAATCCTATCTGGAATGTCATTGTAACAGGTCATTCATTTACTGTCCATTTCACGCATATCTTATCTCTGTGTCTATGCAGTTCATATTTATGATGTAATATGTGCAGTGGGCAGTACAGGGGAATAATTTTTTGTAAGATATATTTCTTGGTGGCATTTCTGCCTTTATTATTGATTTCTGACAGATAGTGTGCTTGGAGAGGATAGGAAATGTGGGGAGAGAGAGAGGGAGACACAGAGAGAGAGAGACAGAGATAAAGAGAGAGAGAGAGAGACAGAGAGAGAGAGAGAGAGAGAGAGAGAGACAGAGAGAGAGAGAGAGAGAGAGAGAGGGGATGACACACAGTAAAGGGCCTGGCCCAGTGAGCCCCAGGTGACGCGGCCTGCAGTACCTGTACTCCCTCTCCTGCAGGATCTCCCCAGGATCCAGGCCGCAGGGCTTCTGGATGGGCGTGATGCGGTTCTGCTTGGCGTGGTGGGTCACCATGGGCGCGGGCTGGGCCGGCTGCCCCGGGGACTGGGTCTGGGGGGGCATGACCGGGGAGGCGGCCGGGGGCACGGAGGGCGGGGCCGGGGAGGGCCGGCCTGTGGGCTGCGGAGGGATCAGCTTCTGGGGGGCGTTGGAGGGGGTGGCCGCGTTCACCATGGGCCCTGGGGGAAGGAGGGGGGGATGAGAGATGCTGTCAATAAAACAGTCTAGACTATGTGTCTAGACATCAGTATGTCAATACCCGCCCCTCTCCATCCAGCCAGCGTTAGGGCCCTGGGGCGTACCTTCAGGCCAGGATTTGGGGGGTCCGTTGGGGTTCTGACCCTGCATCCCGGCCGGTCCCCCAGATGGGCCTGGGGGGGGCATGTTGGGCCCCATCATCCCTGTGGAGACAACATGACTTCACGCTCAACCCCTCCCTCTCCTCTCCTCTCCTCTCCTCTCTCTCTCCTCACCACATTCCTCCTCCAATTCCAAATCATTCAACCAAGAAAATGTCAAACTCTGGCTCTGACCGTGGGCTCGGGTATATCCCTGGCTCATGGGCCCCGGTCCTGGTCCGGGCCCTGGCCCCCCTCCTCCACCCCCAACTCCAGGGGCCAGGCTGGGCAGAGGCTGCTGCTGCTGCTGCTGCTGCATCCCAGGCATGGGCCTCTTCCCCTGGACCGCCATCTGCAGGTGGTCTGGGAGGGGCTGCCCGCGGGCCAGCATCTTGTAGGCCATGATCTGGGCCCTCAGCTGGTGGAGCTGGTTCTGGTTGAAGGGTGTGGGCCCCCCGGGGCCCCCGGCAGACGAGCCAGGACCAGGGCCTGTGGAAGTGGTGGGTCCGGGACGGTTCTGTTGGCCCAGGGACTGGGGGTCCCCACTGGGGCCGTCCAGGGGGGCAGGGCCCGGGCCCTGACCCGGACCTCCAGAGGAGGAGGAAGAGGAGGAGGACGAGGAGGAGAGGAGAGGGCCGGAGGGAGGGCCGTTGGCAGGGACCGGGCTGGAGTGGTCAGAGCCCCCTAATGGAGAGTGGTAGCCTGGAGGAGGGAGGGAGGGAGACGAGGTAAGGAGACGAGGTAAGGAGACGAGGGAGGGAGACGAGGTAAGGGGGAGAGAGGAAAAGAGGGGGAGGGAGAGAAAGAGAGACATACACAGAGGGAGGGAGACACGGGGAGAAGTGGGAAGAGAGCCAGACGCAGGAATCAACTGTGCAACACTTGCACAAGAACAAACCAGCTGTGCAAAAGCCATCCTCATCCCTCGTAAACCAAGGGTTGCCACTGCCAGACAGTCTGAGCTGCGCTCACCACACCTGTGCCCACCACAGCCGCCCGACACTCACCTTGAGAGTGCTGGTCCATGGGGCTGGGTGGGGGGCCCATGCCACTGTGACCGCCCTGCCTCAAGGGCATGCCCTTCATCTGGGTGAAGCGGGTCTCCTCACTCATGCCCTTCTCATGCATGCTCTCCATTGGCTGTGGACAGACACACACACACACACATCTTAATCTCGGCAACTTCAGCATTGGCAATAACCGCAAGACCAGAGATTAGGATCTCTTTGATGAAGTCACTGGGTGACGTTAGTCACTGCTCTCTTCTCGAGATGTTTTTTGCCGTGGTCGTTTTGGAAATAATGACCGAACTGCCTGTTTTTAATACTGAAAGTTTGTTACTTTAAAGGCATTCAAATCCCATGGAAGAACTCATGACAGGCAGACACTGTAAAACTAGCATCTTGTAAGCCTGCTATTACTGGCTCACCAGAGTTCATCTGGCAAAGTACCCAGTCAGCTTCCTTACTTTGTGCAGAGGGTGCATGCTCTCCTGGGAGTAGCTGGAGGACCCAGGCTGGGGAAGGGGGTGGCCCCCGGAAGACGAGGGAGGCCCCGGGCTGGGCCCCATCATGCTGTGCGAGGAGCCTGGTGAGGGCCCAGGGCTGGGGCCCAGCATGGCCCCGGGAGAGGGCCCTGGACCTGGGGAGGGACCCGGACGAGGGGTGCCCCCCATGGGTGGGTCAGGGGTGGACATCTTCTTGCTATCAGATGGATAGCAGAGACATCTGAGAAAAGAGAGGGATGGATACGTTAGCATGATCGACTGTGTTCAACTGGATGACCAAATTATCGTTGGTAGATGCAATTTGGATCTAAAAACGTATTTCTCTCAAATAAATATTTAAGTACACGTTTGGTGGGGCCAAAGCTTGAATTCGCTTACAATAAGGTGGCAATGATTACACAATTCATATCAAGCAGCCCTACTACAATATCGAGGCAGGCATTGAGGATTACCTCTAGGAAACTGTAATAATAATGAAAATCAAATCTAATTCATTGATCCCCCCCCCCCCCCATCTAGGTCTCCCACCCTTGCGCTGCACGGCTGCACCAAATTACTTGCAGCGCGCAGTCACCTCTGCACTGTGATTACAGCTTTTTGCTCTAGCACTTAATCGTGAACTTGAGACGGGAAAATGCAGTATGCAGCCAGTGATATTCTTTGTAGGCTAAGCACTACATGGAAGGGAATCCCGATTAATAAAAAAAAAAAGGGGAATGGCGGACTGTGCTTGTGCTACGACACTTACCAGCATTAATAAAACGCTCTCCAATATAAATTGCGGCCTTTGTCTTGCTTAAAGATATATGAAAGACGGCGCGACTGTAAGAAGGCTATACTCACCCGCTTAGTTAGTACAGAATATGCCTTGATGAGTTGATTTGATTCAGAGACGTGGCTCGAGCGCCCCCCCTTACCGTTCCTATGATCGAGTGTCGAGTCACGTCTACGCAAAAAGCGCATGCGTGCGCAGCGGTAGTACTGTATTGTGCACGTACTGTACTGTAAATTGTGTTTTTTATTCGACTACAAAGGCAACCACTGTCATTTATTCACTGCATACGTTTTTCAGTATGCTATTAACTATGGAAGTAGCTAAGACTGATGACTAATTGCCGCCAGAAGTGACGAGAAATTCACAGTGAAGGACATGGAAACCAGATCAAACTTTATTAACCTTTCTTACAGTCGTTTATGCAAACTCTGTACATGGATATTGTGGAGCAGTAAGACAAACTTCAGACATGTCACACTGGAGATGAGAACTCTTCACTTAAAATTAAAGTAAAATATATGCTTTTGTGGTAATCACACATGAAAGAGTGATGAATGTTGGTGTTGACATGGCTCTTCTCCAGAACTTTCATCCCGGACACACATATGACACTCCAGTGTATGACATTATGCCGTTTTACAAATATAAGTGGTAAACTATCTCACTAACTTCTGTTTATCAAATGGAGTTCATAGGGTCCCATTTAAAACTATGAAAACATTTCCCTCCCTTCCACCCTTCCTTAAAAGTAATGGTTCATCGATCTAAGAAAGGTTGGTTAAATCCTGTGCTCTCCAACCCAGCTGTGACCTATCCGGTCACACGTGTGACATCCGTGACTCCTCAAAACAAGGGCAGAAGGAAGACGATCCAAAACTAGGAAGGAACCGACCCTGCTCCGTATCCCCCTGACCAGTTCTCCAGCTGTTCTCTTCTCATTAAGACTACAGGAGGGACAAATAATCTCCTAGTGTCATAAGATGGAGGGGTAAGCCAGGTTTCCTGTAATGAGCAAAACGTTGCAGCACCTCAGTGAGAACACTGCAGTGTCTGGGTGAAGGGGTACATTCACTGATTCAGTCGTTCTGCTTCAGGTATAGAGGAGGACTTGCAGGGGGCCCAGAGAGAAGACTGGTGGAGATGTGGTCTTCGTGTTACAGGCCTTTGTGTTCTAATATATATATATATATACACACACACACACACACACACACACACACACACACACACACACACACACATACATATATATGTATACATAAATAAATACATATATATGTATATACATACAGAATGTGGCCTGGAGGTAAGGGAGAATAGTTGAAATGAAGACATATTGATAGAGCAGTGCTTTTCTGCTAGGTCAGTAGCGTCTTAGCTCTATGAAGGTAGTATTCTCAATGGTAGTGCAACTGGCAATAACAACCGCCTTAATAACCTCGATAAAAAATTAAAAAAACATGGGGAAAATGGTCTAGGTCAACAATACAGACACAAAATGCCCCGGTTTGAAAATACCAAAAATGAATCCTCCCTTCCCTACTTCCTTCAAGGTCATCTCTATTTTTGACATGTTTGGATGCTACAAGAATTCACTCTGCACAGCTGCAACCAATCAACTCACACGAGTACTTCAAGGAAGTACAAAAAGTATTACTCTTAAAAAGGATTCAAACTCAACCAAGCACTCCAAATAGATAATTTCCCCATTCCGTGGGAGTAAATGATTACACAAAAAGGGCAGTGTTTAACAGAAGTCGCAAAGTAGTGTTGCAAGTCGAAACAAGAGCCGTGGCTAAGCCTGGAAGATGAACGTTAAAAGGGTAGGGAAGGGTAAACCTGGCAACTCATTACGTGTCGTGGCGCAAAGGATGTAGGAATGTAGACGGCGTCGCAGTCGTTCTAGACGAGAGCATTAGGACGCCATGTTGGAAGTTGGGAAAGGGAGACTTGCCGAGTCACAGTACCCACGCTACCATGGTGTATAGTATGCATGTAGAGAGTATCTACCGTACTATCATACTACCATCCTAACATAGCAGGGTGGTGTGGCTGTTGGGAATGCTCCGTAAGCTTGGGATCCGTGACGTGACAAGCCACATGACCCAGAACACAAGCGCGGGCACACAACGTCACACACACACACACGCGCATGGCCATGCACACACCCACAGAGTAGTTCATATAAAATCTATAAATTAATCCCGCCCCCCCCCCCCAAAGAAATGCCAAGAAACCCATTTCAAGCACAGGACACAGCAGATCAAACAGCACAAAGCCTTCTCCCAGAGACAGTCCTTTACAGCAGGAGCTACATCCAGCGTCTACGGCGTACTCTAGACACACACGCGCGCGCCCCGTCCCAGTGTGTTTTCCAGTTGCGTCGGATGCAAAGAAGTACCAAATAATACCCGGCTTCTACAATCTAGGAGATCCGTTTCTCGGGGGAAACGGGGAGGTGAGAGGTCAGGCCTTGTGTTCCGGAGGGACGGTCTGATTTAATGCCGACGCGAATGTCGCGGTGAGTGACGACAGTGTCCGTTGTGAGCTGCACACAGAGAAAGCCCCATTCAGAATCCATCCCCCTGGAGAGAGAGAGAGCGCCCTCTTCCGCCCTCTGGTGGTGGGGACACGGGACTGCGCCCAACCCCGCTCCAAAACGACTTGAGGTGTGTCTCACAGGAAGACAAATTCGTCGGCGCTGCCCCGGGTGTGGTTCCGGGTCAGCTTCCCCGGGGGCGGGGGCAGGATGTGAGCGGGGGGTTTGGGGCGGGAGCTGCTGTGCTCCTCCAGTCCGTAGTCGTGCCCCCGGCCCTCCACGAAGGTGAAGATGGGGTACTTCTCCTTGGAGGACGACAGGGCCTGAGAGACAGGGGCAGACAGACAGAGAGAGAGGCTGACTGGATGGTGAAAATGCATTTCCCTGGAAACGAAACACGGTGCCCGTTTCAACCGCTCCAACCTACTATGTGACTTGTATCATTACAGACATCTACCACACAGAGACAAGATGGATAATATACTGCATGGTAGAGATACGGGAAATAAGCTAGTGTATGTTGGAGATACAAGAGACATGATACTGTATATCGGAGACCCACCTCACTGACAGCCGAACACAGAGACTCAAAGTCTTTCTTGTTCCTGGCGTAGAAGCCTATGGTGCAGCTGGGATCCATCCTGCTGAAGGGCATCTTCCTCGGAGAGCTACAGTGGAAGGACTTGAGGGAGGGAGGGAGACATAGAGAAGGAGAGGGAGAGAGGGGATAGAGAGAGAAGGAGTGCGAGAGAGAGGAAGAGAAAGAGAGAGGAGTGTGAAAGAAAGAGAGAGAGAAGGAGCGAGAGAGAGAGAGAAGGCAAGAGAAAGAGAGAAAAAAGAAGAGGCGAAGACAGACACACTGTTATGAAAAAACAGACCGGAATTGCACAAGATCACAGCCTGACCTGAGGCAGTGAAAACACAATTGGTCAGTCATAAGCATGGAGACAGAGTTCCAAAGTACACGACAGACGGCAACAGCTACAACACTGGAACTTAGATACTGAGCCAAGTGTTACCTCAAGTGAAAAGTGGTCTTGCCTCACGTCGACCACTGACTGGCAGTAGTGAGGGTCCAGATACAGCAGCTGTTCATCTGAAGAAAACCAGGAAGAGGGGGGGGGGGGTTAGCCAATAGGAAGCCACTTAAATCAGGAAGTAAGAGACAGGGTTCTCACCTTGGTAGCCAATGAAAAAGAGGGAATGTTTGGGTTTGCCCCCAATGATCCCGATGCAGCAGTCCAATTTGAGAAGTTTCTAGAAGCAGCGAGAGGGGAAATATGTGATGTTTTCCTTAGTATGAAACACATATGTTTTCATGTGTGATAATTACTGTACATGCATTTGTGTAATCATCCATATATATGGGTTGGGGCCCAGCATAACCCCGGGAGAGGGCCCTAGAGTGTGTGTGTGTACAAACCTTCACACACTCGATGTAGGAGGGGTTTAGAGACTCCCCGCCCAGCCGTACTGGGACCAGTATGATAACAGACTTCCAGCCCGGACTGGTGACGGGGTCAGACTGGGATGAGGACAGGTCACACAAAAACGCTACATCTTCTTTGTACACTGGAGAAAACACACACCACACAAACACACCCACACACCACACAAACGTGATGCTTTGCTAGGTACAGCCTCTGAAAAAAGGCCCCTGAGGCATTAATGCTGAAAGGTGATTATTTGTGTTGCGTGTGTGTGTGTGTGTTTAATGACCCCTAATTCTGAGAAAGCCCAGCAGAGCACGAGCTGAGAGAACAGGTTTGGTGCGTCACGCTCACCTGTGCAGTCCTGAGCGACGTACACAGTCAGGTTGGGCACCTCTGCGGTTCTGGCCACCGCTTTCCTAGGGGAACACAGGACAAGGTCGGCAAACAAACACACCGGCAACGGACGCTATGGGGCTATCGTACATCCCCTAGACATCCACAAACGACCAGCAGCCCAGGATACGTTTATCGAACTCTCGCGAGGTGGATGTTATGCCCTGTAACATTACAGGAGGAGGGAGTCAGGTGGCTGAGCGGTGAGGGAATCGGGCTAGTAATCCGAAGGTTGCCAGTTCGATTCCCGGCCGTGCAAACTGACGTTGTGTCCTTGGGCAAGGCACTTCAACCTACTTGCCTCGGGGGAATGTCCCTGTACTTACTGTAAGTCGCTCTGGATAAGAGCGTCTTACTAAATGTAAATGTAAATGACTAAATGTAAATGTAAACATTACAGTGCCATTCTAGTGTTAGTGCTTCGTCCGTCTCTCACCTCAGGATGTGTGCCACCACCGAGGGGCCGTACCAGTCCCCGGCCTTCTTCCCACAGCTCCTCCCCAGCTCCACCAGCTGGTGCACCCCGAAGGGCGCCTGGGGCTGGTCCCCGAACCAGGTCACCACCAGCCGGTGCAGGGGCTCGGCCTGCCGCTCTCTCCCGGACTCGGGCCTCTTCTTCTGGGCGGGCTTGGACGCAGGGTCCCCCGCCAGGCTCTTCTGGGGGGTGCCGGGGCCCCGCGAGGAGCCCCAGGAGGGGATGGGGACCCCCCCCGGCGCGGGACGGCGAGCGCGGCCTCAGCGCCTCGAAGTCCACTTCGGTCAGCTGCTGGCTGTCGGGCCACGCCCAGCCTGCGCGGCACACAAGCAGTTACGTTTATTGCGAGAAGAGAGAACGTGTGAGTGAGAGAAACAGAGAGAGAGAACGTGTGAGTGAGAGAAACAGAGAGAGAGAGAGAGAGAGAGAGAGAGAGAGAGAGAGAGAGAGAGAGAGAGAGAGAGAGAGAGAGAGAGAGAGAGAGAGAGAGAGAGAGAGAGAGAGAGAGAGAGAGAGAGAGAGAGAGCAGGGAACGGACAGCTCCCCCTCTAGCTAGCGTGGGGCCTGCCCCCTCCCTGCCTCTCACCCGTGGGCAGCAGGTGGACCAGCAGCCCCTGGGCCAGCAGCATCTGCCCGCTGCGCAGCATGCAGCCCCAGCCACAGTCCGTGGTCCAGTTGGAGCCGTCCAGCAGGGGGAACTCCCTGCGGTAGGTCAGCCACAGGCGGGACACGAAGGCCAGCCGGAAACGCTCCACCTCATCTGGGAGGAGGGGACGGGGGATACGAAGAAAAGAAGAAGAAGAAAAAAGAAAAACAAAAGAAGAAGTGGAGGTTCCATAAAAAGAAAGGGAGAGCGGGAAGGAAGTGGTTTTAAAAATTTAAAAAAAGGGAGGGGTTATTCTTTTGTTCTTTCCATGTACCCATTCATCTCTCCGCCCAAACATTCCTTTTGATGTGATCCAGAATCGGCGTGTCTGTGACACCCACAACACCCAGAGCAGGAAAAACATATCAGTCATGCTTTTTTTTTCTTTTTCTGTTGATGAGTGCGATAGAGAAAGAAGGAAAGTTCCCACACATACTTCTCTCGGTCCTTAGTCTTTACCTTCACTGTTTAGCAAATACGTGTGTCCCAGGATGATTACTTCGGACGACTTGTTGAACGTGGTTTTAGACTTGACCAGCCAGCCTGAGGTGGACAAACACAGAGAGAGAGAGAGAGAGAGAGAGAGAGAGAGAGAGAGAGAGAGAGAGAGAGAGAGAGAGAGAGAGGAACTGTTAGCTCTGGGGAGTTCTTGTAATGACAAACTCCGGCGAAGGTTAGTCATGTACATTTTGGAAACATTTGACATGCTCTGTGGGTCTCGCCATGGAACTGTCCTTCCCGATGCTGTAGCTAACGTCTTTTTCCAGGGTTATTTCGGACGCGACGACACACACACACACACACACACACACGGGTGCACACGTCAGGTAAAGTCTCTAGATCCACCCACCATACTTGACGTTGTTGAAGGCCGACATCAGCTTGGCTTTGAGCTTGTCCACCTCGTCGGGCTCCCCGTTGCGGGCGCTGCCCCCGGGCTCCAGGGCCTGGCCATGGGGCCTCACCATGTCCAGGGGCTCCTCCTGGCCCACTCCCCCCACATACTGAGCCGCGCTGGGGGACACAGAGTTCATGGCTCAGGCTTACAGCTGGACTATGGAGAACCTCATTGCAATAGAGATCTAAGGGAAGGAGAGGGGGGGGGGAGAGGGGGGGGAGAGAGATGAAAGCCCGTCACACCGAGAGTGAAACCATAAGAGACAGTAAGACTGAAAAAGCCTAGTGTTACTCAGTTCATGGAGAATAAATGACTAATTGTGTTGTCAGGTGTACCGAGTGTTCCACTTCTTCTTTTTCGAGAAAAGTAACATAACTGAACTGATGTCTAATCAGAGTGTAAGAAAAAAAGTGTACAAAATACACGTTCTCCGTTTAATTCTACTGGGCCCTGTTCCTGAGAAACAGGATATGAAATCACTGAAGTACTTTTGCCAAAAGTGTATCTGAGGCAAAAACCAGCTATGATAGAGATCAAAATGCTTACAATAAATCACTCCCCAACAACTTCCATGACAACAATGCCTACTTCTGACGTCTTGAAGGACTTCGGGCCAGGTTACTCATAGTGCAAAATATCGTCTTCCTTGTCTACCTTAACACTTTCCCTGTTTACTCTCGAACCACTGGGAAGCTGTATGAAAGGAGCACTATTCCTATTAAGGGGAAACATTTATTCCACGAAAATAACAGTCACGTGAGCAGTGTGACAAGGAAACTGTAAAATATGTGGCTGAAGTCATGAATGACACTATGTACTTGCCGTCTTCGTTTAAATGACTAGAATAATGTGCCTGTTCGGAGTCACGTTGCACGTTGTTCTCAAAACGTCAACTTATTCTAAGCATCACGCGCTTCATGTCAAGTAAATAGCAAGGTTATCTACTGCTGACCAGTGTAGACAGTCGATTGCTAGACTGACATAGGGCTTTTTCACGTTAACTCATGAACATCACATGAGGCGTTCCAAAGTAGCTTTCGTCTGAACATACTTTATATTTTAACTGAAAGTATACAAATCAGAGATAACAATGATATCGGCTCCACAACTGTTCCGCTCTCAATAAGCAAATGATAGCTACTATGTTTTGAAGGCAGCTAGACTAGGTTACATAGCTAACAGTTACAGTACAAATCAAGCGCCTTTAGCTACAGATTCAAGAAAGGCTCATTATTAGCTAGCTATATCAAACAATTAGGCTACCTTACCTGGCCATGTTAGAGGGTATGTCCTCCGGCTTACATTAAAGTCAGTCTGGTTCCGAAGTACAAGTCTGTGTTGTTTTGACTAGCACTACTGTAGCTAACGATAGCTAGCAAACTAGCAGGGCTGATAATCCAAAGAGCTGCAAGCTTATGTCCAGGCAATTTCGTTAAAATGCAGAAATCATCGAAGCTACGAGTCAGGAAAGTCGTGATGCAGCCGACAAATCTTTCAATGTGTGTCTCTGCGGTTTCTCATGGATCCAAACCCGGAGACATTACGTTAGCTACCTTCACTTCCTGTTGTCCTTCCCTTCAGAAGGCATTAACCAAATGATTGGTTAATCTGCTAAACACCAATTGGTTACAATGGCATCAGTAGGACGTACCACAACATTTATTGGCTTACATTTTACAGTAATTATATAACGTCTGACGTCCCTGCCTCAGTGAATGAAATAAAGGTCATGAGTAAGTGCTTGCAAAGAGTGGGAACAGACGGTATGAAGTTCAATATTTACATTCAGAATTTTCATGAATGACCCTGAGACATAAGTTCAAAGAATGACAATAAACGTCGGGTTACTTCTCAGAATTTTATTACACATACTGCACTTCAGGTGTCTGCATTTAACTTACATCTATTAAAACAAAAGTGCCCCAGAATACAAATAAATACATTTCGAGAGTAAATAGAAAGGAGGAATGTTATTATACTGTCTTTAAATCAAACTATTAAAAATCATGGGAGTGACTAGTACAATTTACCGTTGTGGTCTTCCTGAACAAATTGGATTGGTTGATTTGTGTCATAAGGTATATTTTCTTTTTCTTAAAGATCATAAATAACTACAGACCAAACAAGTATACTTGTAAATGAATAAATTATGTTTGAAAATAAAGTGCATTTCATACCACTCCTCTTAATCATGATAAAGATTCCAGGTAGCAATATTTACCAACAACATATTAAATGTATCTCTACATTTGCCATTTATCTTAAAAACGCTTACCGTTACATGTACACGAGTGGTGTGCCTGACCATTCCTTAATAAGTGTACTTTGTCATATATTATGACCTAGATAACACAACCCAAACAACTGAAGCTTCTTTCATCATATAACGCAACAAAGCTCATTGTTGAAGGTTGTCTATATTATATATGATAAAAAAAAAGTTTTCTTACTCCATTTTATAAGGTAGAACTAACAGTCACATAAGAACAATTGAGAGAAACTCTGAACAGTTACTAATACAACGATAAAATGGAATGATTCTTTCATATTTGATAATCACGGTCAATATTCCAGTTCCTGTACCAAAACATAAAGTATGCATATTCAATAACACACTACTCCTAAACCTATCCTGCAATATCAATGACTTTGACCTAACACAACAAACTGTAGCTCTCTCCGATATAATGTAGTGATAAAGTCCATTTTGCTACAGACATTACATGGTATTACATTAAACAACTATAATTGTATACCACTAGAGGGCAGTATTGTTTCACATACAATCTGCCTATTGAATAATAGTCAAAATGCATGAGAACTTGCATATCGCCATAAAATGTTTCACTCCAATTTTGCACTGTAAACGATTTCTTGTGACTAATTTAAATAGGTGATACCTGTCATCTGAGGACGAATAATCTTTTTTTTGCCAGTCATTTGCATAAGTGTGTATGAGGGTTGAGGAAACAACTAACGAAGAGAAGTGAGTTGTAATGGGATGGAACTCTTGCACAGTGTGATCTTACCAGATATATCACTACACAGTCAATTGAAAAATTACAGAGCATTTCTTTGACACCAAAAGGGAAACATAGACATGTAATATGAAAAAAAGGGTGGATAGAAAAAATGTCGAGTCATACAGTGGTTCCTATACCTGACATCGAACGAGAAGAAAACCGATTTTAGCCACTCAGCCCTTTTTAACCTACAGTCATGAAAGTCAATATGCTACATCCATTTCCACCTTCATTCACTTTTTGGTTCAAAATTAAATTGTCATGTAAGCATGCCAGCAACTTGACGCTAGGATGAGAAGGTAAGAGTATAAATAGTTCTGCATCTAGAACATCTTTCCATTTTACAGATATTTACAGTCATGTCTTCACTGAACCAGTACGATGTGATGGTCAGGTAGAAGAAGATTGTTCCCAGTTCAACAGAAGTGAAGATTTGATTGGATGTTGAATGTTGTCTGTTTCTGTTCAGCAGGGTTTCTATACCTGTCTTCCAACTGAGCGATTATCCCATGTGGACGTGGAATGTGACTGCTCCAGTAGTCTGCCAGTCCACACACACACACACACGCACACACACACACACACAAAAAACACACACACCAGGATCTGGATTTTAATGCAGGAAAATCAGCTCAGCTGATGCAACTAACTCCTGGTATTGTGTGTGTATTGTGTGTGTGTGTGTAGCTGTCAAGGCAGGCCTGTGGTGGCCCTCCTGTGCTGTAGAGATAAGCGCCTGGGCTGGGCTCTGTCAGACCAGCTTCACTCTGAAACAGGACACTTTATGCACCGCAGTCTTCGAGAAGCGATTTTCAACAGCGTTCACTGACAGAATACAGAATACGGCTATGCAAATCAACTGAGAGTGAGGGATTCAGTGCATGTGAATATCAGGCTAGTTATCTTGATTGTATGTTGTTGTTTTTGTTTTCCCGTTAAGTTAAGTGCATGTCAAGGTTTGATTGTGCCTCCGTTTGACCTCAGCTGTCCTACGATTGGCTGAGACGGAAGTGGTTGGTCGCCATTGGTTACGGTGGTAGTGTCAAACTGGATTTGGTTTTCACAGTATTCAGCATGTATTGATCGGTAAAGCACTTTTCGCTCCTTTTTTTTCCAAACAACAAACTCACACTGACGAACGTACACACACACCTCAATACATGCATTCACACACACACACACACAATAATCTAATACATAATGTGGAGCATCTTCTTATACTGTATATATATATATATACTGTACCATACAAAAGGAACATACAAGCACCTTTACAATAGATTTCATCACCCACCATGGTTTTAGATTATAGTCAATAAATACCATGTTTAGATTTTATCTTAAAGTGGAATGTTCCTTTTTTAAGTGCTTGACTTAACATTGTTCCCAAACTCCAAAAAAAGGCATTTTCGTTCTATCCATCTCAGTTCGTTTTCCTTCCGTTTAGACAACAGGTCCATCATTTGGAGGGGGTGCAACCTGTGGGTGCTTTCTCAGGCTGTGTGTTAGACTTGGCTGGAGCTTGGGCCACTACTGGCGGCCCCTGACGGCCTCCAGGCGAAGCCTCAGACTTTCCTACCACACTTGCCTGCTTCTCCTCAACCATCTTGGGCACGTCCTTAGCCTTGGGCCCCTCCTGGGAGCTAATCTTGATGGGGCCCAGGACGTTCTTGGCCGCAGCGGTGAGGTGGGTGACAAAGCTGGTCTTGTCGCCGGGGGAGACGGGGCGTGACTTGCAGAGGGAAGGGCCGCAGAGGGAAGGGGTGACGGCTGTGGGGGAAGGGGAGGGGGAGGGGGAGTGCTCCTCCACCACCTCCAGGCGACACTTGTCGTCCCAGTCCAGAGTTCCACGGTAGCAGTTGACGGGGCCCAGGCCCTGCCTCACCTTGCCCAGGGAGAGGGGCTGGCCGTGGGGAGGGACAGCCGGAGCCAGGGCCCTAGCTGGCAGTTTGGGGCTCCTGGACCCCAGGTCTGAAGCTCTATCATTACTCTCCCCTCCACTCTTTCTCAGGCTCTCTCCTATCCCTGGTATTTTAGATGTTTTACTAACGCTAGTTAGCCCAGAAGCTGATGTAGCCACGCTACCTCCTCTTTCGTGGGTAAAGGTAGTGCCCTTGGTTATACCACCACTGGGCAGGCTAGGCCTAAGAGGGCATCCCTTGATATCTGTATCCTGCTTTGGCTCAGGTTTAACCCCTTGCTTCTCCTGGTGGTCTTTCATGCTAACATTGTTAGCGTTAGCACTAGCGGCTACCTTGGTGTCTAGTTGCTGGCCAAAAATGTTTTTCTCTGGGCCTTTTAGACCTACAAGACTTCCTGCTGCTGTCTTACTTTGGATACTGTGAGTTGTAGTTTTAGTGGATTCCACACTTGAGGATTGTAGTTTTGGACCTGAACTAGACAGCAGGCCTAAGGACAACTCACTATTTGAGGGTTTTCTGGCTAGGGACGACTGGGAGTCCACGGCCCCAACACGATTGGGCGATTTCTCCAACGCCGTCCTGCTCTCTCGCTCCCTCTCTCGCTCCCTCTCTCTCTCCCTCTCCCTCTCTCGCTCCCTCTCTCGCTCCCTCTCTCTCCCGGCCAGCAGGGCGTCCCGGCTCAACGGCGACTCCTGCCTCCCCAGCTTCCTCACCGGCTTGAGCACGCCCGTTTCGGGCGTGGTGGCGGGCGAGGCTGGGGAGAGCGGCCCGGAGGGGAGCGGCGGGGGGTTGGGCGGCAGATTCTCCCCGTCCGTCTCCAGCAGACTCTGGAGCCCCACCTCGCCGTGCAGGAAGGCGTCCTTGCGGTAGTCCGAGTGCTGGACCTCCAGGCTGTGCTTGCGCAGCGGACCGCCCAGCCCGCCGCTCCCGGACCCCGACTGGGTCAGCGGCGAGCCGAGCTTCTCCGCCGACTGGACGCGCTTGAGCAGGGGCGAGCGCGGCGGCTCGGCGCTCTTGGGGCGTGGGCGCACCACAGGGGGCGAGGAGTGGAGCTTGGCGGGGAAGGTCTGGGTGGTGTTGGAGCTGCCCACCGTGTGGCCCGGCAGGGGCGGCGGGGAGGACTGGGTGGGGGAGGGGGTGTGGGCCAGCGGGGAGAGGGGGATGTTGCCGGCGGACTTGCAGCGGGCCGAGCGGTACTGGCGGTGGAGCTTGGGGGAGAGGCCGTGCAGGGAGCTGGGGCGCATGTGCTGGGAGGCGGCGGGGGAGTTGGGGGTGCTGGAGGCGGGGGAGGAGCTCTGGGACGATGCACCTGCTGTTGGGGGGGGGGGGAGAGGAAAAGGAGAGAAGAATTAGGAGAGGAGAACTGAATACAAATGGCGTCAGACATTTGGACGGTTCCAAGGTATGTTATGGCTGAGCCGGTTCATGTATAACTGCTATAAGTGCACCTATGGGTTCTAGGCTACAAACAGCTGCGCTGACTTTCAATATTCCTAACCTAGTTAATACTCGTTCTCGGATTAAAATGTCACCCTCTAACCCTGTCCTCCACCAAACCCCGACTCCCAAGCCGGTACTGACCCAGATAAGAAGTCTCTGGGGTTGACCTGTAGCCCTGTGTCGGGGATCGGGCCGACAGACTGTGTGTGGGCGAGCCAGGTAGACTGTCGCTGGAGGAGAGAGAGCGGTTGAGGGAAGACAGGCTGCGGCTGGTGTGGAGCAGGTTGGACTGCTTGGTGATCTTCCTGAAGAGGGAGTTGCGCTTTTTACTGGGGGGAGGGAAGGATGGAGGGGGAGAGGGGGGAGGGAAGAGAGGAAAAAGGAAAGGGGGAGGAAGAGGAGGAAATAGATCAACGGAAGGAAGCGAGAAAAGTTGTACAAAAAAAGACGACCATAAACAACACTGGAACACACCGTATCGAAAAACACAATCACTTCCAAACAACCGACACACGTTCCTGTATTTCCGACACGCACGTAAAACAGACCTCGTGTTAGTAAAACGGGACCTATTAGAGAATACCCCACCTGTGAGCCTGTGCTATGTCATACCTCTCCTGGCCTTCCTTTCCCGGAGTCCTCTTGCTGCGCCGCGCCATCTTACACTTGTAGCTGGCCTTGCGGGCCGGGCCCACCTTGATGGAGGTGTTCTCGAACGGCGTGGTGGTCACGGTCACCTTGTTACCACTCTGGGTAAGGGACCAAGTATGGACACTGTGTAAGAGTTCCAGCAGGAACCACTGTTCACACACAACGCTGTTCTGATATCTACAGAGGTCAATGGCACACCGGGGCCTTCTAAGGCCTTCTTCTTACATTACAGCGACACAGTACAGGGACATTCCCCCGAGGCAAGTAGGGTGAAGTGCCTTGCCCAAGGACACAACGTCAGTTGGCATGACCGGGAATCGAACTGGCAACCTTCGGATTACTAGCCCGATTCCCTCACCGCTCAGCCACCTGACTCAAGAAGCAGAAAATGTTTAAGTCGGTGGTTCCGGGTGAAATCGTGAAACCTCACCTTGAGAATGAGCTCCACCACCTCTGTGTGGACCAGCCCGTGGACCGACTCTCCGTTCACATGGGTGATGAGGTCACCGGCGCACAGTCCCGCCTCCTGGGCGGGGCCTTCGTCCTCCACGTGCTGCAATTGGACCAAACACACACACGCACACGAACAAACGACCGGGTTATGGAAACCAACGGGAATCTTCCGGGCGCATCTAGAATCGAGTCCCATAGGTTCCACGCGGCCTTAAGTCCCGCCCCCTCTCTCACCCAGACGATGTGGTGGACGCTGTAGATGTCCGTGTCGCCCATGTAGACGCGGATGGCGCGCAGCGTGAAGCCGTACTTCTTCCCCGAGCGCTGGATGGTGATGGGCGAGCGCAGCACGCTGACCGCCGGGCAGAAGTCCCGGCTGGGCGAGGAGTCCCGCGACGAGGGGTTGGAGGAGAGCGAGCGGGGCGACATGGGGCTGGCCAGGGGGGAGCTGGCGTGCTGCTCTACTGCGGGGGGGGGGGGGGGGGGGGGAGGTCGGAAAGGGGGCCAGAGAGAAAGTGGGTGAGGAGAAAGGAGGAGGAGAGACGGAGAGGATGAGAAAGAACCGGGCGGGAAAACAAAAAGAAGAGTGGAGGTGTGACGTCAAGGAAAAAAAGAAAAGAAAAACAACGGTTGTTAGTTCAGCAAACCCCTAAGGAAAAGCATTTAGCATAACCAATACCGCAGCATGGGCGTGGAGCTAATGCCACGCGCCGCAAGCTAACAGACAACGATGGCAACGGCCGCGCGTTCCATCTCCTCTCACCTGCAGGTATGATGACCGACAGCGCCGTCGCCGACGCCGACTTGATGACCTTGTTGCCGGCGCGCGAGTTGCGTTTCTCTCCGTCTCCGGACATCTGCTGGTGTCTTGCCCGACGCAACACCAGGTCGTTGGTCGCCCTCGGCGCCAAGGGGTCATATGTGGGCGTGGCTATGTCCAGATTGGCCGAGGCGGGTCCTGGGGTGGTGGGGGTGGTCGTAGGGGCGGCTGTGTCGACGGGTCTCAGCGGTTTGTCTAAGGGTTTAAGGATACAG
>NC_090070.1:7609989-7619989 GCF_038355195.1 Osmerus mordax | reverse complement strand
TCTCCGTACCGGTGATGACCTGTCCGAACAGCTCCTCGGGCGTGTCTCCGAAGAAGGGCACGCAGCCCACCAGGAACTCGTACAGGATGATGCCCATGGACCACCAGTCCACCGGCTTGCCGTAGCCCTGCCTCAGGATCACCTCCGGGGCGATGTACTCCGGGGTCCCGCACACCTGGAGGGGGGACGAGGACGGCTGGGGTCAGAGGACCCCCGGGGTCCAGCGGTGACAGGTGGACTCGTACCGCGGACCCCGGTTCAGACAGTGTCGTCAAGCACCCCTCGACGGATGACTCCTGTTTTTCCTATTCGTTCCCTCCCTGAGGAGTTTTCCTCGTATTCTGTGAGTGTGTACGCTGCGTGGCGGTGCGGATCCGTGAGGCCTTCTGTGAGATGCTCGTGTAAAAAAAAACAAAAAAACAGAGCCGTGCGAATAAACGCTGATGATTTGACGGCGTGTTGGTTTGGCACTTAGGCCCAAGGGGATGGGACGGAGGACGGACCAATGAGAGGTCACGACCGAAATGGACCATGATTACGGACCAATCACGTGCAGTCGGGAGATCAGAGTCACGGAGAGGCACCGATGCTGATGTGCGTGAAAAACATCCAGACGTGTAATGGTACTTGGAGGCCCTCAGCTAACCTTTGGCAGCGGTTCTTATTTACAGTTAGACAAAAAAAAATCATCAACCTTCACAGAACACCCATGTTTTTGAACACCACATGACTTGAGCAGTACTTCCATAGGGTCCACTTCACCATGCAAAAATAACAACCTCTCCGCAACAGCACAGCACTTCCTAACCCAGATGGTGATTCTGGTAATCAGAGCTAGCAATCCTAATTTGGCAATGTGTTGAAATACGAAAGAAACTCAGTGGGAAACATCATTACTTGCCGGTGAGTTGAACACAGCTCTAATCAGAATTCACCTTCTGAGAGATGAAAGCTTCCCCTGTCATCTGTTTCATATGCAGAAAGGGTGCGTTACAGAGAAGCAGCTGCCTGGTGTTCTGAACACATTGGCCGCTGTAGTTAATTAGGGGAACGGTTTTAATTTGGTGAATAAAACAAAAAACTATAATTACAGAAATACGACCTAAATAGGAACCTGGTGAGAAGATAATTCCCCCATTTACTCACGGATGGGATATTTATTATTCAGTTTTTTCAGGGGGGGGGAGGGGGGGTCATTATTTGTGTTTCGCTGAATGACTGGCGTTTTGTATTCACTGTGTGCAGCATGATTTGGCCTCCAATCAACAGAGCAGACCGCCACTCGCCTCTTCAGTCTGCTGTTTACAAACGGTACACAACGTTCAGAGGTAAAAACAAGCAGGGCGCCTTCTGTCCTGAATCATTCTCTGGTAGTTTTGTTTGTTTGGAGAGAGGCACCCAGAATCACAAACGTATTATTTCAAACTTTGAAGAGCAAACTACACGTTTCAATTCGGCCCAAACCATCCTGCCCGCTACTGGTGTCACGTTCACCGTGAGGGGGACTAGGCCCCCCTCTTGTACATGTCTGGCCCCCAGATTTATGATGGCTTACAAAAGAAGGCCCCCTCATTTTAAGATGGGACCCCCCCCAAAAAATACAATTCTGGCTTTGCCCCTGGCATCCACACAGCGCCGTCCGTGTGGCTACCTGCTTGTCCAGGAACTCCCTGGCGTCCTTCTCGATGTGGCCCTCGTACAGGTTGGTGGTCAGGCTCATGAGCCCCATCTTGGACAGGCCGAAGTCTGTCAGCTTGATGTGGCCCATGGATGTGATCAGAAGACTGGACAAAACAAAGACAGATTCAGCCTTTAGACATGTACCTTGGAAGACCGTCCATTGGAAAATGTGAGAGACCATCACTCAAAACGACAACACACCTTTGTGAAATGCTCCGAACACAAAACTGGACGAGCGCACCTTTAACTCCTTCGGTAAGATAGTAAAGTAACTTCTACTTTCATTACATTTACATTTAGTCATTTAGCAGACGCTCTTATCCAGAGCGACTTACAGTAAGTACAGGGACATTCCCCCGAGGCAAGTAGGGTGAAGTGCCTTGCCCAAGGACACAACGTCATTTGGCACGGACGGGAATCGAACTGGCAACCTTCAGATTACTAGCCCGCTTCCCTAACCGCTCAGCCACCTGACTCCCATAACATAACGGTCTCTCATGCAGTTAATACTCCTAGCCCCTGGGTGGCGATACTCACTTGTCAGGCTTGAGGTCGCGGTGCACGATGCCATAGTTGTGGATGTACTCCAGCGCCAGTACCGTCTCAGCAAAATACATCCGTGCCAGTTCCACGGGCAGAGCCCCAATGTTCTTCAACAGGGTGGCACAGTCACCACCTAGGGGGGGGGTCAACCCACATAACAAGACACCCTATGAAGCTACACCGTTGGCAAATCACTGTGGTAACTGGCGAGAGTGTTCACATTAACATACAACGGAAAATACGTATTATCGGTTTTAGCATGACGCTAACTGCTTGGCACAACATTACGTATCGGAGCTAGGTAGGCTCTCGCTAAACGCCGGTTTGAAAGAGTTCTTCATGTTCCGCTATTTAGGACAGCCATGTTGGACTCCACAGCGCCCTCTAGTCCTAGGCCAACTTCTTTCAAGCTGAGAGACGACCCTGACAGGAATTGTCTATTCCCAGTGAGCGTGTATCAGTGTTTGTTTGTCTTGGCTGGTTATCCTCCTATATCCCCCTCTGTACTGGAGCCTGTCTTTGGCGCCGTGACGGATGAGTCACGCTAGCTCTCCGTCACGCCCCAGTGTGTCTCTGTGTCTGCAGCGCTCTCCGACTAACAGCCGGGAGAACAAAACAATCTGTTAGTCCGGGCGGCGGCAACAAAACTGCCCTCTGGCACCTCATACACACGCTCTTAAGTGAAGATGAATTGGACCTGGGTTGCCGGTGTGTGTGTGTGTACGTGTGTCTGGTCGCGTGTGTGTGTGAGAACTGAACTTGTTTAACCTCAGCACTATTGGCTATTGCGAGACAACTAATGTCTCAGGCCACTTGCTTGACTTCAAAGCAGCATTCTGACGATGCGGAGAGGCAGACAGTTGTTCACCTTTCCCAAACTTGAGACGGGAAGGATAGGTGTAAGTAATAGCTTAGCATATTGCTTTCACCTATCCGATCTAGTTTGATCTGTGTAGGGAAGCTGACAATGTCAAAGGGAGAGAAAGTGACCCTTGCAGAATGTAATGTATCTGGATACAAGTGTGTGTGTGTGTGTGCGTCGATCTTTTAGTGCCGTGACTGTGCAAAGAGTCTCCGTGTTCCGTGCCAAAAGTGCACGTGCACCCTCGCACGGGCATGAGAGGGGCGCTTCCGCGGCACGTGTGTGTGCGGTCAACCTGCGAAGGATGCGCAAATAACACACTCGACACCAGTGCGTGTGTGTGTGTGTGTGCAGGTGTGCGGGCGTCTTCACCTTCCACGTACTCCAGCACCATGCAGAGGTGCCTGCGCGTCTCGAAGGAGCAGAACATGGAGACCACAAAGGGGTTCTCGGCGAAGGTGAGGATGTCTCGCTCCACGAAGGCCTGCTGGATCTGGTTCCTCAGATCAGGTTCTGCTTGTTGATCTTCTTCATGGCGAAGCGCTGGCGCGTCACGCGGTGCCGCACCAGGTAGACCGCCCTGGAGGACAGAGGTCAGAGGAAGGGAGACGGGTGAACTGGCTGGATTGGCGGAAAGAACATGTTCGACGCGCGAAAGACGTTTGATGCGCGCGTTAGGATGATTCCACGTTCGCAACATCTACGAGTGCCCAGTGCAAGAGACATGGCAGGTCAGGGATAGAATGAATTAACTCTGGAGTTAGGTGGGAAATTAACTCTGGAGTTAGGTAGAAATTTAACTCTGAAGTTAGGTGGGAAATTAACTCTGGAATTAGGTGGGAAATTAACTCTGGAGTTAGGTGGGAAATTAACTCTGGAGTTAGGTGGGAAATTAACTCTGGAGTTAGGTGGGAAATTAACTCTGGAGTTAGGTGGGAAATTAACTCTTGAGTTAGTAGGAAATTAACTCTTGAGTTAGGTAGAAATTAACTCTGGAGTTAGATTAAAAAAAAACATTTATTTTTAACAGAGATAAAAAAAAACATTTATTTTTAACAGAAGGAGTAACAGTAACTATACAATTTCCATATAAAAAAGATATTTCCCATGTAGACTACACTGAAGGCCAAATGTACAGAAGGGCACACATCAGAGAACTATGACATTGATGCTTAGACATCACTAGACACTTAGACATCACTAGACACTTAGACATCACTAGACACTTGTATGGACGCGAGGGGCTTTTTATGCGGAATTGAAAAAATGCGAACAACACGTCAAGTCCCATGGGTCGCGTTCAGCAGCGGCCCTGTAGTGGGTCTGTGCACACTTGACAACACCGGAAAGCGCTTACGAACCTGTCCACTCCTACGCGGTCACATTTACACACATTCCTCCTTTAAACGGACCCTTGGACAAAAGCGACATGCGAATATTCCGAGAAGGGCTAGAAGGGCAACATTGCGTAACGGGACGGCGTTCGCGTCTGGAGAGAGGGACTAGGAGGCGCGGCTCACCCGTACGCTCCGTTGCTTATCAGCTTGATGGTTTGGAAGTCTCCCTCACTTGGGGGCTTGAGTTTCCCCTTCCCCTGGTGGAGAGAGAGAGAGAGAGAGAGTGTGAAGAGAGTGAGAAAGTAGAGATTGGTAGAACGCGTAGGTGACGAGCGGGGTCGACGCCACGTGTCACAGGCGTGACGCGTCTCACGGCGCCGTTTTGCTGATGTGCCTTGAGAAACAACGTCTGTTGAACTGTGGCTGTGTGAGTGTTTAAGGAGAGAGAGAGATAGGGAGAAAGAGAGGGAGGGAGAAAGAGAGGGGGAGAGAGAGGGGAGACAGAGAGAGAGAGGGGAGAGAGATAGGGAGAAAGAGAGGGGGAGAGAGAGGGGAGACAGAGAGAGAGAGGGGAGAGAGATAGGGAGAGAGAGAGGGGGAGACAGAGAGAGAGAGGGGAGAGAGATAGTGAGAGAGAGAGGGGGAGAGAGAGGGGAGACAGAGAGAGAGAGGAGAGAGATAGGGAGAGAGAGAGGGGGAGAGAGAGGGGAGACAGAGAGAGAGAGGGGAGAGAGATAGGGAGAGAGAGAGGGGGAGAGAGAGGGGAGACAGAGAGAGAGAGGGGAGAGACATAGGGAGAGAGAGAGGGGGAGAGAGAGACAGAGAGACAGAGAGAGAGAGAGGAGAGAGAGAGAGAGAGAGAGAGAGAGAGAGGAGAGAGAGAGAGAGAATGTATATGCGAATGAGATTATCACAGAGACCAGCCTTTTTCAATCCTGGTCCTCGGGACCCCCCTGCCCTGCATATTCGAGATGTTTCCCCCTCTTCCAAATCACCTGCTTCAAATGAAGGGCTCGTTATCAGGCTCCAGCTGGGCTTGATACCTGTTCATTTGAGACAGATGTGTCGGGAGTCAGGTGTGTCGGGAGACAGGTGTGAAGGGAGACAGGTGTGAAGGGAGACAGGTGGCTGAGCGGTTAGGGAAGCGGGCTAGTAATCTGAAGGTTGCCAGTTCGATTCTCCGGCTGTGCCAAATGACGTTGTGTCCTTGGGCAAGGCACTTCACCCTACTTGCCTCGGGGGGAATGTCCCTGTACTTAATGTAATTCGCTCTGGATAAGAGCGTCTGCTAAATGACTAAATGTAAATGTGTGTCGGAGCAGGGCAACATCTAATGCAGGCCAGGAGGTCCTGAGGAAGCCTGAGAAAGGCTGGTGTAGATGACAACCTTGTGTGTTTCTTACTTCTGCCGAGTCATCGGTCTCAGGAGTGTGTGGTCCCTCACTGTCGTAACTGTCCAAGCCCGTCACAATATCTGGATGGAGAAACACAGCAAAGTCGCCGTTTCAGCTTTTCGGAGAAACCTTTCTCAAGGACGCTTAGATCGCGCCTACGCACTTTTACAAACTAACACACAGACACACTCACACACACACACACGCTAAAACCGAAACACAAACAGGCACTCTTTGAAGTTCAACTCTTCCAGCTGTGAAGGTAAACAGCACATCAAACAACAGACAAACAAACAGTTTATATATTAATAGTTCCTGCCTCCCGGTTCCCTCCCCCCCTCTCCCCCCCTCTCTCCCCCCCTCTCTCCCCCCTATCCCCCCCTCTCTCTCCCTCTCTCTCTCTCCATCTCCCTCCACTCTTTCTCTATTTCACACTCTCCTTCTCTCTCCCCTCGCACGTTTTGGATGCCGTTCATTTCCAACCCCCCCGGTCTGCTCTCTGCGATGTGACGGCTATTCAGATGAGCTAATCCCTCTCTCGTTCTCCAGAACGGTGGCAAATACAGTGACAGCTACATTTCCGGAGTGGCCTGCCGTGGTCTCCATCCAATCACGAGGCAACACCCTCCTTGCAAAGACTCCGCGTCCGAGCGGACGTAAGGAGGGCGTACTGTAATGTCAACATCTTTGCTGTAGCTCACTGCAAAAGTCATGTCAATAAAAGTCCCAGGAGGACGAAGAGAAGGAAGCGACAACGACAAAAAAAGACCACCGTCACCCTGGCAACGCCTTCCCTCTCGGCATGGGCTGTCTTTGGGAAGCGGGAGAGGAAGTGAGACGGCGTGAAATTGCGTGTGCGTGCGTTCAAAGAAAGAGAGAATTCAGAATGGCTGTATGTGCGTTTGCGTGCATAACTCCCTCACATTCTCTATCAACGTGTGTGTGTGTGTTTGTGTGTGGGGGTGTGTCGGTGTGCGTTTGTGTGTGTGCGGAGGGGGCACAATGTTGGCTGAGGTAACACCGAGAAAAAGTCGGGGGCGTATGCCACTGTCGTAGTCATGCTAACCCATTTAACTCAAGACTGCCACGGAACAGGCTGTTGACAGGCGCACCTGGGAGGGGGAGGTTGTCGAGTGGATCGGAGCAGAGTTTGACATATGGTGATTTGGGAGTGACAGCAATGGCTGCAGGAGCGGGTAGGCGGGGAGTCGGAAAAACCGTATCTCGACATTCTTTCTCTCGTTTGTTTGTGCTCCCTCTCGTTTGTCCTCGGCTCTCCTCCCCGCTTCCCTAAGCCTCTCCCGTCTTCTCCGTCTCACTCCTTTCCCCCCTCTCTCCACCCCCCCCCCCCCCCCACCACCACCCCTCCTGTTTTCTCTCTTCCTTCAGTTTATCCTCTTCCTGTCCTCCCTCCTGATGTTTTCCACTGCGCCATCGTTTTCTCGTGCTCTCTGCGACCGTCTCTTGTGTGCCCCTCTCTAACACCCCCCCTCCCACCCCCCTCCATCTCCCCCCCCCATGCCCCTTCCCACCTCTACACCCCCCCCCCCCCCCCCCTCACCCTCCAGGGGGTCCCGGGTAAGCCCCAGCTGGTTGATGATGTAGCGGGGGATGTCCGTCTTCATCAGGTGGCCCTCCTTGGCGTGGTCCTCCGCCGCCTCCAGCAGGTGGTAGAACTCCTCCGGGTTGAACTCCTGCAAACAGGAAGCGGGGGGACGTTTTAGTGTGCGACACCGCGAGCGGCGGACGCAACTCGCCCGGACACGCTCGTGGGTCGCGCGGCGGCGAAGAAGAAAGACAGAAACTCGATCTGATCGTTACATTTGGGTGCTGTGGCATGTTGACATGCGGGGTACGTCTTTAACGCCAGCTCAAGACAGTTAGTGAAGGCTTGCTGAAACTCTGACATAGTCGAGGTTGCCCAGAAGGGCTTGCACTGCCTGTCTTTATAGAAAGACGTCCTCATTAGAGTAGCCTGTGGCTAACTCCACCTCGCGATACTTCATACTTCCCTTATTCTCAAAACCTAATCAGTGAAATCAATAACTCTACCCTGCAGGCAGACACATTTAGTGCTTGAATGCATTCTGAAGGATTGCCAGCACTGACTTCACCTGGGCAAGCTGACTTCATATCACACCCCCGAAGAATTTCCTCCTCTGAGGAGGGGCATTTTGATTAGAAACTGCAGCCTGGGGCAGGAAAGGTCATTTCAAAGACTTTGGATGTTCTCCGCTCTCCGAGAGGGAAGGAGAGCGGAGGAGACGAGAGGAAAGAGGAGGGTGGAGGAGGGGGAGAAGAAGAGAGGACCCTCTTGGTGTTCTTCCAGTGTGCGTCTCGAACTTCTCCCCTTGGACTCTTCGGAGACCGAGTAGAACGCCAGGAGAACGTGAACATGCGGTGATATTGTGTATGTTTACATTTGCGCTCTCTCTCTCTCTCTGTCTCTCTGTCTCTCTCTCTCTCTCATCTCTCTCATCTCTCTCATCTCTCTCATCTCTCTCTCATATCTCTCTCTCTCTGCGCTCTCTCTCTCCACATCCAGCCTGACCCCCCCCCCCCCGTCGACCTCTTCAGCCTGTTGCCCCGGCAACAGGAAAATGAGACGGCGGGAAGAGGGGATGGGGTGAAGTGGTGGTGGTGGTGGTGGTGGGGGGGGCAAAGTGGATACAAGCCAGACCCCCCGGGGGGGGGTGGGGGGGGAGTGCACAGAGAGGTTTACCAAAGTCGATGTCGTTTCTACATGCACCCACTCTGCAAGGACACTGCGGAACACGCCGGAATGAGATTGGACGTGTTTACTCTGTGAAGCACGTGGGCGAACTCGATCCAGCTCTGTATTCAGATGGAAAAGATATAGCCTTGGGCAATGACTTCAGTGTTCGTCGAGTGTTGGATAATATTAAATAATATATTCAAATACCCCAGCTTAATACAGTACTATACTGTGTGGTGGTGAACAAACTGAAGAATGTCTTAAGGGAAGCATAGGGAACTATTGCTAGGGAACCATCGCTAGGGAACCATCATTAGCAACCTGATATAACAGCTAAAGTTTCAAGGACTTGGACGTTGGTTATTATGTCTTTGTGAAACCATGACAACAATGGCATCCAAAACAGTTCAGACCGACACTGGCTTGTCCTTGTTCCACTAAATCTTCTAACACTCTTTATCTTCTATTGTTAGTTTGCCACTTACAGTAGGTTACTGTATTTTAAACTTTTGAACGTGCCCGTTTCTGTCCTCATAACATACGTTCGTGGTGTTGCATAGTCACACCCAAGCAAATGACTTGTCTGTGGAAACCTACTTGGCAATAGACCTGAGTCTGATTCTGGGGTTCATCTCTGCTATGTCATAGAGGCCGGGCACCAGCTGTGATTGGGCCTTACCAGACATTGTAGAAGCCTGTGATTGGGCCTTACCAGACATTGTAGAAGCCTGTGATTGGGCCTTACCAGACATTCTAGAAGCCTGTGATTGGGCCTTACCAGACATTGTAGAAGCCTGTTATTGGGCCTTATCAGACATTGTAGAAGCCTGTGATTGGGCCTTACCAGACATTCTAGAAGCCTGTGATTGGGCCTTACCAGACATTGTAGAAGCCTGTGATTGGGCCTTATCAGACATTGTAGAAGCCTGTGATTGGGCCTTACCAGACATTCTAGAAGCCTGGCGGGACGAGAGATGATGATGAAGAGCTTCTTGACCAGCTCAGTGATGAAGGTCAGCTCGGAGCTCTCCGAACGCTCATAGGCCTGGGGGAGAGAGAGAGAGAAAGTGATAGAGAGAGAGAGAGAGAGAAAGAGAGAGAGAAAGAAAGAGAGTGATAGAGAGAGAGTGAGCCAGAAAGAGGGAGGGAGACAGAGAGACAGAAAGAGAAAGAGAGACTGTTAAACACTAGGGGATTGTCATAAGCATTCACGTCGAGTCTTGAGGTGTCATCTTTGATGAGCGACAATCCAAAGAAACAGCAGTTTGTATGTGTGCTTGTCAAGGAATGTGCATGGCGGTGGAAGTGCACGCGTGTGCACAAGCACCGCCACGCCTGCTCGTGGGTTTCATCTGCTCCACCTACTAGTGCGCTTCCAGTGTTTTTTATCAACGTGTGTGTGTGTGTGTGTGTTTCTCCTTGTGTGAACTACAGGTTCACTGCAATTCTAAGTCCTGCTCCTCTCAAG